>NC_056739.1:1982958516-1983046016 GCF_019279795.1 Protopterus annectens
AGAGGATTGGCTGATGCATGTCACTCTCACCCTGAGGGTCACCACAGTGGTGTCTGTAGATAGATTGCCTGCTGGTACATGGCATGTGGCATGATACCCTGTACACACATCCCCTAACCTTCCCATCTCTCCATGGACAATAGCCAGGTACACACCTATGACCACATGCAGCGATGCACCCCAGTACTGACAAATGTGTATGTGTGCATTACTGAGGATATCAGTGTCTGTGTGCTAGTGCACCTGCAGTTGGGAATACCATGAGGCCCTTCACACCCGCCACAACACCCATTGCCATAGTTAGATGAGGCTGCTGATGTACCGGACATTACATGTACCATGTTACTCTACTCTCCCTAAAGACTACCTGAGTCTTGCAGTATCAGCACAGCATGACACTGTTGTACAAAAGGGTTGATTGGCATGGAATACCCACTGAGTTCTGGCAAGTGTGTGTATGTGTGCATGTGTGTATATCTATAGGGGACAGCATTCCAAGGCCACAAACTTCTATTACAATATGCACTGCCACACAGTATTAAGGATAGTGATGTTGCTGCCTATAGGAGAGGCATGACAATGCATCACCCTACTATGCCTGTGGCATGTGCATTAGATGCATATGGGATGGATAATGGGTTGTATTGCAGTCCTGGTCAATGTGTGATGGTGGGTATGTCAGTGTCATCATGGGTTCCAGTGTGTACAATATCCAAAGTGGGTTGTGGGTGCTGTGTACACTGTCATTATACCATGGTACCCCCGATACATGTCCCATGTACCACTGTATGGTGACCACTGTCACCATCAACCATACAGGTAACTGATAACACAATCCAGCCCAGTTATGCATGTGCTGTGTGTAGCCTACCTGTAACACACTGGATCCACTGACAAGTTAGCACGTATAGGCCCAGGTCTCTCGGATGTGTGTCTGCCTGTTGTGTCTGTTAATGTGTATATGATGGTATGTCACACTATGTATTGTCCATATACAACCATTACATCCCCCATTACCATACTGTACATGCCTGGGGATGTTCTGCATGTAACATGTTACCTGGAACACACCTCATCCTAAACACTGTGTGGCGTGTGCAATTAAAGCCACACACAGCAGTAGCACTACATACCTATGTAGGGATCTAGTCCCAGTGTTACCAAGTAAGAGTGTGCATGCATGTGGGGGGATCTACTTCAGGTTGCTGAATATACATGTCCTGGGGGGGGGATCACCTGTCCATGTGGCATAGGCAGTAACTGTTATACAGACCTGTGACATCTGTTTAACTGTACCCAAGAAATGGCACAGCCATGGTGTCACCACAGTGCCATACCCCTTGTAAGATATGACAGCAGACCATCCGCCTGCTGACATATGTATACCTACAACACAAATGGATAACATTATGGAAACCACAATCACTCAATGTTACTAACAGCTATAATGCATCATGGCTGGACAGCTACACTACCTGACATGTAAGCATTAAACATTACTGCTGACAACATGTTACACAGCAGTACATTGGTACACTGTAGTACAGTCACTGTGTGCATCAGAACCATATTAGCCTGTCCCTGCATCGATGTTATGGATGACGGGGATGTGGCTCAGGTATCATCATATGCACAGGGTGTGTTGTTGGTTTGCCAGAGACCTAGGGTGGGCCATACGTTTGAGACCATGTGTGTGGGTGAGGAGTGTAAGTTGCTGATATGGGCATGGTGATGTGGTGTGTGTAGGTATGGGGTTGCCCTAGATGTGTTTCTATAATGTGTGACTATGCATGCACACAGTTCTGCCATGTGGCTGTCCTATACAGGTGTTTTGTTTCTTGGACAGCTGCAGACCATACCTGGCAGGGTGTGCAGTTCATCGCCTCCAGCCACAGACATGCTGCCAGGGGTTCCATGGGCACATCCAGGTACAGGCCTTGATGTGCTACTCTCCCCTGATGATGACATATGTCTGCTGGAACCAGGTCCTTCCTGGGACTGGCCAGGGCCACATGCACGTGGCCTGCTGTGGTGTGGACAGTGCCCCCCAGCAGTGCTGGTGCTTGTACTGCCACTATGGGAGTGGCTTCATGTCCTTGCACTTCCATGTAGACCGTGAGATGTTGTTGCTGGCCTATGCCCATGCAGCCATCGCCCCACTCCCACCACATGTTCTAGCACGGACAATCCACAGTCGATGAGGCCCACCATCTCACCCAACTGTCTATCCATGACCTCTGTATAATCATGGAGGGCACCTGCAAGTTCATGGATGTTGTCACTTACAGATGAGAAAGCAGCCCTCTGCAGTCTCAGGCCCTGTCTGGTCTACAGTTCCATATGTGCCTGCGCCCCCTTGACAGTTTGAAACATGTTTGGTGGTACCAGTTGTAGCACTTCTGCCAGGGGCACGATGACCAGCAGCCCTCCCCCGAGCACCCCGGTACATCTGCCTATGTAGTGCCCTGCCAGACATCCGGCTATGCCTGCTGTGTCCAGACACAGCAGCCATAGATACCACACTCTCCTGTGCACTGCCACCAACCGCCAACTGTCCCTCTGCTATCGCCACTGGTGATGGGGTATCTATAGGCAGTGTGACTGTGTGCGGGATGGGGTGGATAACAGGGGAGATGTCAAATGATGCCACAGTTTCGGCCTCTGACAACCCCGCCTGTACCTAAACAAACCCATCATCATTTTCAGTGTCTGTATGGACACCAACATCAGATTGCATGCAGGAGGGACCCTGACCCACCTCGCCACCTGTGAGGGAAAACAAGAAATGCACTTTAAGACCTGTACGGCAAACAGTACACACACACACACACACACACACACACACACACACACACACACCCTGAAATTCCACCATAATACCTACCTGTCCCCGACTTTACAGACTGTCCCATGTTTATTCACGTAAGTTCCCCTTCCTGCATCACACTTGGAAACATACACTCATTAATACCACTCATTAATGTTTCATTCTTCTAAATGCCTAGACAAGTGATCACAACACATGACCTCCTACTCCATTATCTCTCTCATGTAACTGGAGTAGGTTTTACAAGGACTCACTGCTGTCATCCAGTTTTCACCCTGGGTATGTCCGGACATTGTAAGCATGGCCCCCATATATTAGGGGCTACTAAGGTCACTCAATAATGTCACGCACTGGAGTGTCATATGTAACTATTGCTCAGTAGATGCAAGATCTGTTGCTCAATCTACTTATTATGAGGACAACAGTAATATATGGATACACTCCCTGGTGTTGTCTAGCAATTCCCCAATGCATCTGTAGTGCTGCATATGTGGGTAATCATTCACCTTTCTGCTGATTGCAATTTTAACAGTACCTGATGTCTAGTTTCCCTCCCAATGCATGTTCCACACTACAGACCTTATTATACTATCAGCTGTCCTGAGATTACATATCAGACAAGTATTCCTGGTGTCCCATGTGTCAGTCCATGTCCATGTACTGAACAATTCCAAAGGGAAGTACTGATGTATGAAAAACCCCGCAATCACACATGTGCATACATGGACACCCACACAAACACACACACACACACATCCTACATGCATCAACCCCCCTCCACTCCACCAGATTGCACTTACAGACAAAATAACCACACACACACCTACAGGTGAGGTTGCACAAAGATAGTACAAACAGGCCTTCCATTACCCATCTGTCAACATGCATAACATATGGTACAGAACAGCATGCAGTGCAGCTATAGTCAATCCATGCTGGCAACAGTATACATGTGTGTGATGCATGGACTGTCTTAGTAGGTGATGCTCCTTCCCCTGGAAAACACTGCAACCATGTACACAGTATTGCTGTGCACCTGTTCTGCACCCGACCATGTACGTGCACCATACCTCACAGGTGTACACACCATTGCTGAATGTGTATTACTGTGTCAGTTATGTCTGCTCTAATGCCCACAGCCCCTATGTGTTTGTCCAACACATACATGGAATGCTATGTGGACAGATGTTATTTGTGAATGCCTGATGTCTGATTTACAGATGTCAACATCAGTGGTGCATGAATGACCAATACAATAATATTACACTGACATCCGTCAAATCTTACCATGGCTATGGGGAGTGTACACACCCTTATTGATATTACTCCCTCTTCCTTGATATGCCATGGGACCGCATCACTGCATATGTTAACATTACATGAGCCTGATATGTGACATATGTCCTGTACAATCAAATGCATTGTCTAAGAAATGTGTTAGTTGTGCTGATGCTGACCGCGATGCATATATTTCGTGGGTGCATATGTGTGCACACCCTTATCATGATGGTTTGTTGCACCTACTGTTGTGTCTACTACAGTCACTATTCCTGGCAGGGGTATACTACCATTGGCCATCTGCATTTGTCAGTATATGGTCAGTCTGCCCTACACGTCCCCCAACTCTGCATGATTGCAAGGTCAGCTCATGTGCACATCCTTTGGAGTTCATACACTGCCGTCACTATTGCTATGGAGTTAGGGTTAAGTCTGCCATAGTTCCTGACCCTGACTGTGTGCAGATACAGCCATTCATAGCATCCTTAGGATCCCTGCTGCAGTGCACTGGTGTGTCATGATGACAACCCCTCCCCACCTTCAGCCTTTTTGCAGATGCTTGACAACTATGGTCTTCACATGTGTGTCAGTTTGCAGTGTCCCAAACACTGAACACCACATGTACCAGCCTAGTCCCAGCTAATGAATGGCAAACATACAGGTGTACACTGGCACTGGCACAGTACAAATGGGGATGGTGGGCCTGAGGTGGGGGTGAGGCATTGGTTGTGCAGCACATGTATCTTACATGATACTGTCTGTAGGTTTCCAACACGGTCATGGTACACGAGTACACATTGCAATGCATGACTTTTGGGGACCTCTTCTGTTATGCATACACTACATGTAGAGAGGCCTGGATGATGTTTCCTGTGGTACAACTGTCATATCTGATTACCCTAACCCATAGGCCACATGTTTGCAGAGTCCAGGCAATTGCTGACATGGTACTGCACAGCCAGTACTTGCTAGACATTCCTGCAACCCCCTCAGTGTTGTGGCATGTTACTAGGCAGCCCATATGACCAGTTTGCTACATGTGACATCATCTGTCTTGGATGGCCATCTATTTCCTACATCATTCTTGTCCCATACATCCTTGCTACATAAAAGCATCTACACTGTTTGCCATGGTGTATGCAATGGTGAGGTATGGCTACTTGTCCAGCTACCTGTCAGGAATGAGGCCCATGCCATGTCATGTAAGATGTGTGTAAGCCACGGCTGCCTCTGTTGCAGGTAAGTGTGCACATTTACTGGCTAAATGTCTTGGACAGCAGACCAATATGTGGTGTGAAACTGGGGATGTGTACTTGCTGAAAGGTGCATTTCCATGACAAATGCATGCAGTCAGTACCTCAAGAGCTGCTTCCACTATATTTTGTCTGGAGTGTGTGCACACATATGCTTACAGTGTTTGTGAAGGTATGTATTCCCCATATTTGCTGCCCTAACCTATGATTCCATATTACAAACTCATTGCTCATGTTGGTAACACATTGCAGGTTTTAAGGGTTGTGGACCGCAGTATTATGATATGCTATAGTGTAGATCTGTAACAGTTGCCATTGTAATACTGGTATATACACTGTTGTAGCACTGTATAAGGGTGATGTTTCACACATGTCCCTACTGTAGGTCATTTGTCCCACCATTATGTTCATCTCTGTGGATACATTTTGCAATGATAGGATGTTAGTTATATTGCAGGTGTCTGACATACCCTTCATATACACCATCATGGTCACCACTGTGATGCAGTGCAGTTAACAGCAACAATATGTGAACATGTACAGCATGCATTATGGGTAGGTGTGCTAAATATGTGTATGGAATATACCATAGCCATAACATGACCGGTGTATTGGCAAGCCTGAACATAAACCATACTCACCAGCTATAGGCTGCTGCCTTGGAGGTATACCAGAAGGACCTACATAAGTGTGTGAGAGATGTGATCTCAGTAGCCACAGCTGTGGCATTGTTACAGGGTGGGTGCAGCATTACAGTACATCAACAGTACAAGTCCACAATACTAAAGCTTATGTACATCTGTTTATTACTACTACGCAGCAACAGACTACATATATGTCATCTCACATATGCATAATCTACCTGTACAGATGTGGATGGATACACAACAGTGGTCTACTGATGTGCCTTGTGGCCTTACCTGCACATTCCTTTGCCGGTGTGTGGGTAGCACCCACCTGCACTATGGTCTCCGCCAGTTGTTGTGTGTGTGGACGGGCAGGTACCACGAGGCTGGCGAGGAGCTCCTCAACACGTGTTGGGGGGGTGGATGGCATGACTCCCCTTGTTGTGAGGTGATCCCCCTGGACTGCAGCACGCCGATGGGCATTGCGAAGCAGTTTGCTGCAATGATGCTGGATCTGCTCATAACTGCGGTTATGCAGGCTGACATCATTGACCCTGTGCACTAGATCGTTCCACAGGGCAGTCTGCTCCTGCTGGTCACGGGCTGTCCTGCCAAACAGCACCTGGTAGTGCTGTACCAGGTAGTTGATGATTACCTCATTTTCGTTCGCTGAATAGACAGGTAATCTGCCATGTGACATCTTGCCTGAAAGACAAAGATGGAAACAGGTCTGAGCAACTCATACAGCAAGGTTACCATAGTTCTTAATACACATCTCTGTCTCACCCCCACCATATCTGCAACAACAAACTGTTCACACAACTCAATATGTATGGCTACAGCTTACCTACCAATGGGACATATATTGTATTCTACCACACTTTGTGCTATGTGTTTGTAGCCATGTTCCCTGTGAGGACACTATCATTGCTGGCCTGTTACAGACAATATGACCTGCATACCATTGTAAGGGCCACTATGGTTCCATATATGCATGTGGTCTGTTTGCTACGTGATTGCTGCACATCTGTTATGTGTTATTGGGGATATCTATGCATGCTGTTGGACATGATCTGGGAATGTGTGGACTATTACTACCCACATATGTTCTATAACAGTGAAACTATATCATGTTTAGGGAACAGTTGCCAGCAGAACCACCTCTCCCACCTCATCTAGCCATGTTACCAGGCCACATCACATGTGGGACCCACCCTGGGGCCTCCTCATCTACTGGTCTTCTGCTGCCTTCAGGTGGAACCACCTCAGGGGATGGTGTTCCTCCCTGGGGGCACAGACAGACATGATCCTGTCACCCGAGGTCAGATCCGGGGTATGGTGCATAGGGAGCTCTATACAGACTTGTGGGATGTGCTACAGCATCTTGAGGCCCTCAGTACACAATAACAGGGTCCACATGCTCCTCCTCCACAGCCTCTGGCCCAGGCACCTTCAGGGCCATGAGGCTGCTGTTGTGACTGGTAATGGGTGGGGGCCTTGTTCCCACTGTTTCCATATGGGGGCTCATGGGGCTTCCACATCGCAGACAACACTCACCATCCAGGGTGTGAACCCACCATATGTGTCATATACTACCCCTGTAGGCTGTCTTCTCTATCTACCAACCCAATTCACCTCCACAAATATACCTGCTATCCTTCTCCAAATTCCCATTCCCACCTTCACAGACAAGGCCAATGTGGGCTTAACAAGGGGTTCACATATGACAAAACCATCCATGTTGCACACAATTACTGCTGTATATATATATATATATATATATATATATATATATATATATATATATTTATATATATATATATATATATATATTTATATATATATATATATATATATATATATGTGTGTGTGTGTATTGCTATGTGTAATGTTCCCTCACATAGCATGCAGCACTGTGATGCAAAAATAGAGGACATGTATTTATATACATATGTGTGTGTGTGTTTGTATATATGTAGACATACACATACATATGTGTAGATATATATTATGTTGTATATATGTGTTTTATATATATATATATATATATATATATATATATATATATATATATATGTACATATAGGTGTCTGTATATCTGTAGACGCGTGTGTGTGTGTGTGTGTGTGTGTGTGTGTGTGTGTGTGTGTGTGTGTATATATACATATATATATATATATATATATATATATATATTATATATATGTGGTAACTTCAGACTTCAGGTCCACAATTGCTAACGGTCCTTCCTATACAGCTGCACTGTCCTGCCGTTCTACAGCATAGACAGGTGCCACATATGGATACAGCCAAACATTGGGGGGGTATATATAGGGACAGACTGCAGGTAAGCCTATTACACACCTATGGGCTTTCAGCATGCTACATTACACGTTACCTTGAGTGTGCTGTAAGTGGTGGGCTCATGAGTCCATCATTATGGCATTACTTCCACCACCAGCTATTGGCCACAGTAATATACATGTTTTCCATTACACAACACACACTGTGATGGCTTACATCTGGTCAGTCAGTGCTGCTCTGCACAGTTGACAGGTATGGCCCACTACCCACAGGGGCAGACTCTACTGTCCATAGCAGTTGTTCAGCTGGACATCATTACAACACCTGATGGCACATATAAATCATTCCACATCATCTATCCCTTTATTATGGACCAAGAACTACAGTCAATTACATGCATATATACTTCACATACCTGTTGTGGGAATGATGTCTGTTCTGGATAGTTTGCTCGAAATATTTTGTTTTGTGTTGCTTTTTTTTTCATTTGCCTTTGGTTTGGCCTTTCTCTCTCTCTCTCTCTCTCTCTCTCTCTCTCTCTCTCTCTCTATCTCTATCTCATTCTCTCTCCAGTAAATGGATTGAGCTGCTTTGAATAGATTGCAGCATGGATTTTGTAGGTGATGCACATGATCAGGTGATGGCCTCTGCACCAGTCAGTGTCCTCCACTTGCTACCTGCATGCAGCATGCTGTGTAGTTCTTCCAATTACCACTGTCATGACAACCCACTACTATAAATCCCTACATCATGTAGGTGTGGTCCCTTTACCTTTCCTGTATGGTGGACATCCTTCCTGTGTGTGGGCAGCAGTGTTAGAGACAGCAGGTAGCAACACCTTTTACAAGAGGACTTGCAGACTTGGGCCAGCTACATATTTGTATAAGGTTCCAGAACTACAGACAGTGTGCAGTGTTGTTATATGCATTGTATAGCACCCGTGTTACAGGGTTTGTGTGTACATACTAGTTTAACATAGAATGCAGTCTGTCTGCATAGTTCTCAACTGTGGGCCTATCCACATGATGGTCAGAGGTGTGCCTGTTATGCTTTGTCTGTCCACCACACAGGTCTTGTGTCAGATATTTATTGACATTTGTTAACCAGGTTTGTCCAACTGGGCTTGTGGCCCATTTTCAGTGGAGACCTGAGGAGAAAAGCTCTAATAATACATTTTAAAACTAAGTACAATTTTAAACAACATTGATATAATAGCAGTTATAGCAAAATGATTCACATATGTTGGGATACATGCATAAAGTTAAAGTTGCATTAAAAAGAAGCTAAGTAACAATTTTATATTGCTATAGTTCAATAGGTCAACAATGAACATTTTTTGTTTGTATAAAATTATGCAAATGCATAGTAGACACATTGGAGAGAGAGAGGTGTAATGAGGTACTAAGTATGGTCCTTTTGAGGGTACATAAAGGTAAGGAAGACTAGGTAGGGTCATGGCAAGGGCAGGTTCTGTAATTGAGAAAATAAGCTTTTATGCTAAAACCAACCTCCGTGCAGGAACGCTAAATGTCCAAGCCAACTGTCACACGCTGATGCGGTAAGCACTTACGGACAAGTGCTTTAGCTCAGCTAAAAGTCACAATGCACCAGCACAAGGCTCCCAACGTGTAGAGAAGCAAGCTCTACTTCAACTCCAGTTTAATTTCAGTTTAGCAGCCAAATTTTTAAAACATCCAGAATGTTGAATAAATGTTGAATAAAAAACAATGGCTCCAACTTCCTATATAAAACGGAACGTTCTTTATTCACCACAATTTAAAATCAGTAAGCGCTTTCACCCTGATAAGGGCTTCCTCAGACTGTACAAAGAGTTTAGTAAGGCACAGCCTTTATATATCTTCACCACTTAAGTGAATCATTACTAACAATCATTGCAATTGCAACCATTAATTTGTGATTAAATTCATTGTTCATGTTTAAATTAAAAAGCGCTTAAATAACTTACATACTTACTTAATAACTCTAAGATATTTAAAAAATTTTTTTGTGTATGACTTATTCATTTGTTAAAACATTTAAAAACGATAATTATATGTAAACTTCTATTCCTACCAAAAGTAGCGTTTATTCTTTGCTACTGGGAAGTTCAAGCCATTGAAGAGAGTTTAAAGAAATGCAGTGGTGTGAGTTGTATGGGGAGTTAGTAATGAATCATTTTTTTTATACACTGGAGTATGTGTAGGTTGAACTTGAGTTGTTCATCGATAATGACCCCTAGGAGTTTTGTGTGGGTGTCGGGTTGGATATTTGTATTGTTAGAAGATGTAATAAAAAAGGAGGTTTTGTGATGAGAAAGAGAACGGGGAAGGAAAAGTAGGAGTTTGGTCTTTTTGGGATTTAGGATCAATAGGTTGTGAGAGAGCCATTGTTCAGTGGATAGTAGGGCCTGTTGGGTCAGGGAGTGTAGTTCAGGAATGTTATTTCAGATGGATATAAGTGTGGAGTCGGCATACTGAATAAGGGAGGATTCTTTGCATGAGGTGTAAAGATCATTGGTGAAGATGTTAAACAAAAGGGGTCCCAAGATGGAGCCTTGCGGAACACCAGTGGTGATGGGAAGGAAAAGTGAGGAGGATGAGAGCCATTTGACAGATTGTTCCCTGCCAGATAGGTACCTATTAAACCAGGCAAGTGCGGAGGGGGATAGGTGGAGATTTGTGAGTTTGGATAGTAGTAGAGGATGAGAGACAGTATCAAAGGCTTTGGAGAGATCTAGGAAGAGACAGGAAATGACTTTATTTAGATATAGCACTGGCAGTGTGTGTGTTGAGGGCTATCAATACATGACCACATCCATTTGTGTTTCTGACTTCATATTCCTGACTAAGGATATGTTGCAGACTATCCTGGAGCACCAGAAACTTGCTCAGTGTATGACAACACTATTTCACATAGGGGCCTGTGTTCTGGCCTCTGTCTTCCACCTACATACCAGGCTTTGTCCATATGACATGCAGTAAGGGGTTGTTATATAGTGGCCTGTGATTATGTCATGCTGCCATTCCTGCCATCATTCCAGTGCTGTTATGGCCCCCACATATATTGCGGGGTTGGGTCCATATATATGTGAGCTTCATCTGCACAAATCATATGTGCCCTTCTGCAGTCCAGAGGTCAGTGTATGTAACAGTGTTATATGCCCCTGTAAGTCAGTGTATGGGGGGTATGCACCATAAATAACCTAGGCTGTTACAACATGTGAGGGATATGAGTAGTAAGCTGCCTTATGGTATATGGCTGTTCATTACCATAAATTTCACCTTGGGAACATTGTTGGCCTACGGCTCACTGCCATATAGACTGTTCTGTTTGTCAGTGTGATTGTGATGGATTCAGGTATGCATTGTTATGTAACAGATACATCCCATTGTGTCAACCTAAGTCTTTTCCCCTAGGGACTGCATACAGAGTGTAGTTAGAGGCTGCTGGACTATACATTTGCATTACTTACTGTTGATTGATTGTTATCCTGTGTCCCAGTCTGTCTTTACTGTTGTACTACTTGCAGGCCTTGGCCTGGACAACAACATATGTTATGCTTTCAGATTACTGTATTAAATTATCTGCTTGAGAGTTGCATTAATCTGTATGTATTTCAAAGTCTAAACAGCTATATGACATGGCATATACAACTGTAATAGTACACAAAACTTTTTTATGTATGCAAACCTGTGTGTGGTGTCATATCCTTTGACTTGTCTGTGGGTATATGTTTCAGGCAACAATTGTCCTTTGTATGGGTGACTCATACACTGTCCATTTGATAAGGTGGCAACTGTAGGAATACTGGCTGTTTAGTATGGTGTGCACCCTCTTAATACATAACTTCCTATACATTTCTCTGTGCGTGTATGTGTACTTATATATATATATATATATATATATATATATATATATATATATATATATATATATCTGCATATATGTGTGTATGTATATGTATCTTTGGAATGTTTATTGCTACCACATTGTACATTCCCTATGGTAGCCAGATTGTACTGCATGATATGTTATTGATACCATCCTGGCATGATACAGGTGGGATGGATTACTGTTAATGTCTTGTGCCCATGTTGTGTCGGGTCCCGGGTATGGGACTTGCAACAGCTGGTATTGTTTTGCAGGGCAGATCTGTTTTGCTGTGGGGGAAGGGGTGATATCAACACAAGACGTATTTAGCTTGGGCCCCCTCACCTCCATTAACAGTGCCTTTAGTCATATAAGTATTTGTTATGTTCTCTTTTACATCTATAGATATATATCTGTATATATATATATATATATATATATATATATATATATATATATATATATATACACTTACATAAATGTATTGCTATGTGTGTATACATTATATATATATATATATATATACATATACACAGAGGGAGAGAGAGAGATAAGTATAAATATATATACACACACACATCTACATGTATAAATACATTTCCTGTATTGTTGAATGACTGTGCTGGATGATAAGTTTGTGAAAACATCAGGGCTATGTATATCTGACATGGCTTAGTGGTAAATCACTTTGGCTATGGTGTGCAGGGTCCTTGGTTCAAGACTTGCAGAGGCTGTTTATTTTGTTGCTGGGCAGAACAAGGGCCACTGGATACAGAGTGATTAAGGCACTTTTAAGCAGCTGTAAGCGGGTTTGTGCAGGTTTGCGTGGAGGTAAGCAATGCTAACTTCCAGTTACAGTTTCTTATACTGATTTAGCTTCTCAATTGCTTAACCTGTGTAGGCATTGCTTACCCCCATGCAAACAAGCTTAAACCCACTTACTACTGCTTAAAAGTGGTTACTCCCACTTACCCCATGCTAATTTCTTTAAAAGAAATGAAAAAGGGTTGATAGGAAAGTGGTGATAAAGGGGCATAAAGAGAGAAAGACAGTAGGGAAAATAGCTATGGATGTGCAGGGCAGGTATAGGGAAGGTGCATAGCTGCCCATTTCTTCTAGAGCAACAGCTGTGCATATACACTGTATTTGGAGATAGATTTGGACACTCAAACCCCTGAGAGAGGGGTTGAGGACAACGATAATATGTTGTGAAGCCAATTAGACCAGATTATGTGTCCAGTGGACACGTGTGCAAAATGGACAGCTATGTATGGGGCGAGATTTTTGTTTGGGGAACAGATTGCCCTTTTTTTGTCAGGTGAGAGTGGGATGTTAGGGAGGGATAGTAGGTATATTTGGGGAGGCAGGTTGGGTACGATAACAGGCAAGACAGCATACAGGGGTGGTATATGACACATGTGGGGGTAAACACCTTGATGTGGAGGGGTGTTTGGAAATCGGAAGCCCATGAGCCCCCTAGTGGATACAGTGGGACTGAGATCCCCACCCATGGGCAGTCACCACTGCACCTTCACAGCCCCAAAGGTGGCTGTGCTGGGGGCTGAGTAGGAGGGCAAGGCCGACCCTCTAGTTGTGACATGCAGCCCTCAAGCTGGCATAGCAGATCTCCAAACTCCCTGCAGAGCTCACTACACACCACAATCCATACCTGGTGATGGTGACAGTGTCCTGTCCGTGCTCACTCCCGGGGGGTGAGCCCCATCCCCTGAGGAGGTTCCACCAGAAGGTGGTGCAGGACCAGCAGATGAGGAGGTCCTGGGCTGGGCCCCAGATGTGCTGCTGCCATGGCCAGATGAGGTGGGACAGGTGGGTCTGCTGGGACCGGCCTTCCCAGAGGTGCTATGGTGTTTCAGTTTTACAACATATGTGGGTTAGTAATAGTCAACACAGGGATTAGGTATAACAGCATGCATAGATATTTCCATTAACCCAAAATACCAGATATGGAACAATTGCATAGCAAACAGAACACATGCATATATGGAACCACAGTGGCCATTACAACAGCATGCAGGTACATTGATGGCAGCATGCCACCAATGTGGGAGTTTTTCAACATGGCACATGCATTGAAACAAATTTAAATATTTATCAAACAATTGGACATATGTCCCAACAGTAGATTTAATGGAGCAAATACCAATTGTTTTGTGGTATTTAGTTTATTGTTGGGGGAAGAGAAATATGTCAATTCACAACTAGTATATTCATGTAGTTTTTATTACGTTCCTAGTCAGTGCTGTGATCTGTACCTTACTGGTACTAGTACACTACCCTATTGCCTTAGTTTGGACAGTGGTATGGATGTAGACAACTATGTACATGAACTGAGTTTTACCTGCAGTATACACCTCTTACCTGATATACCTGTGAGTGTATTGTTTGTTAACACTACCTAACTGTTTCTACACATATTCCCAGATTCCAGGTTGATGTTATGCACATACCTGTCCATCTCTTACTGCACACACTCTGGGCATGTCTTGACCACATGCAAGTGAACCGGGACATATTTTCACTATTGCCCTCTTAAACCTTTGGTGAGTTGTACAATAACAAGTTTGTTTTCATTGACATTTTCCAAATATGTAGAGGCCTGACAGTCAGTTATATGACATGAAATGCTGCTTACATGTCAGAGATTAGCACGCTGATATATCAGGGGGATACGATAATAGCCGGCAGATATGGGCCGATTAACTGGACACTCTGGACAATTCTGTACACTTGTGGGGTATGATTCTGAATATAGCTTACTACCACTCCCTGGATTTGAACCATGGCTGTGTCTGCTAAAACAAAACAGTGTCCATCACAGTTGAGTGTGCTATATAGATATTGCTGTGTATCTCTTCTCTGATTTCTGCTATAAGTCTCCTGTGGTTTTACAATCTGACCTTTTAATTACAACACTCTTATACAGGAATTCCTATACAGTTTTATTATGTAGCACAGTGTGGGTGACAGTGATGAGTAATACCTAATTATTCAGAGCAACTGCAACACTAACAATGCCATACAATACCAGAGTAAACAGTACAAGTACAGGATATCAATCTTTTAGTTTTAATCACAGTTTTCCTATCTGAAAGACCTGTGGGGGCAATGTTTGTTAGCACTACCTGAATGTTGCCACACATATTACCTGATTCCACATTAGTATTTTGCACATACGTCTCACTCTGTTACTGCACACATGGTCACAGCTTCACTACATGGGGGTGGAAATGGGACATACTTGGCTTATTACTCTCATAACATTTTGGGGAGTTGCTAGAGTGACAGGTTTGTTCTTATAGATGTCTGACAATCAGTTGTATTTCTTATTTGCTGCCTAAACATCTGGGATCATCCCACTGATTTGCCAGGGGAACAGGCAGCAGATATGGGCCAATTAACTGGACATTCTGGACATATCTGTACAGTTATGGGGTATGATTCTGCATTCAGCCTACTACCACTCCCAGGATTCGAACAATGGCTGTGTGTGCTAAAAAAAAAACAACAGTGCACGTCTCAGTTGAGTGTGCTATTTGGATTATGTTGTCTATCTTTTCACTGTTTTCTGTCTCAGTCTCTCTCAGTTGTACTATATGAGCTCTAGTGATTACAACAGTCATATACAGACATTCTTACACATTTTATTTATGTAGCACAGTGTGGGTAACAGTGCTTAATACAACAGTACTATTAAGAGATGGTAACTCTACATTACCATATGATACCAGAGTAAACACATGCAGTCCAGCAGTTAGACCTTTATTGTCAGACTATTATGCTTTTATTTACATACATCCTATATGAGACTCTTCCTGCCATATTTTCTGGTGTATGTAGTACATGCCTTAAACAATACAGGTTTTATACAAACGATTAACTTTCTACTACCTTTAGATTTATTTCCTATGACAGTACATGCAAGAGTATTACTAACCTGCCTCACGTTGCAACCGCTGCAATCTACAGTCATGGGCTTCCTGGTTTGCAGCCCACTCATCTGCCACTGTGAAAGACATAAGAGGAATATTTAGCCATACCTATCCATAATATACATGAGCTGGCAATTATTAAACAGGTAGTGGACTGATACTTGCACATGGCTGGGCCATCCCCCGTCCTCCTAGCCTCTTGGATCCACTGATCCAAGAGATCCCCCTTTCTCCACTTCAGGTCAGCATAGTGATGCCTGACCTGCTCACCAGTTCAGGGTATGCCAGTGGCACTGGTGAGGTTATGAGCGAGACGGTCCCAGGTTTCCGCTTTGTATTGGGCACCCTGGTACTGGCCCTGCAGCAGTCTCTGGTCATGGTCTTTCACAAGGAGTCCTGCCATGACTCTGGACACCTGGATGACCCAGCGCTGTGCCCAAAAGTGCACATCCTCTTCCATACCAATCATAGTGCCTACAGGAGGAAGCTGCAACCAGTTACGGGATATATTCCTGTCTGTTGGGTTTAAATAGGGCAGATTTCCCACACTTTGCTGTGATTGGACAGTGTTGAAAATGCTAAGCTGTGGGCAAACCTGCTTACCGAAGGTTGGCATTGCTTAAAGGGGTATACCAATGGGCAAACTGATTTAGCTGGCCTACACATTACTTAGACCTACTAAGCTGGGCTGCAATGCTGAGTTGCTTAATTTTTGATTTACATACTATTTGCTGTTTGGCACTGATTTGTTATTTATTACATGTTATATATGTGTTTGATATCCATGATTCATGTGTACGTACACTGTATGGAGTCCTTGTGTTTATTAGGGGATTTCAACACTTTATTACAATGACACCTCACATCTGGGCTTAATGCAGTACTCCAGTTCACATATTCATGTTATGTAGTAGGTTATACAACATAAAACTGTATATAGATTCCTTTCACATGTTAAGTTTGATGTTCCTATAGTGATGATCTGTTTGGTGATACCTCAATCTTATGTACTGCTGTGATGGCTTAGTGGTTAACTACTGTGTAGGGTCCTGGGTTCAAGACCTGCAAAGGCTGTTTATTTTGTTTCTGGCCAGAACAGGGTCTGTTGGATACAGAGTGATTAAGGCACTTTTAAGCAGTTGTAAGTGGGTTTGCGTGAAGGTAAGCAATGCTAACCTCCGGTTAAATATGCTTACAGAGAGTTAGCTTCAATATTGCTTAACCTATGTGTGCATTGCTTACTCCTGCGCAAACTAGCTTAAACCCGCTTACTACTGCTTAAATATGCTTAATCTTGCTTAATTGTGATTACTCCCGCTTACCCCCGCACTAATTTAGACAGTAATGTAAAATGGTTCTTGGGAAGGTGGTGGATTTGGACACTATATGGATTTATCATTCATTATACATTGTACCTTCGATTTGTATCCCTGATTCCTGTGTACATATACTGTATGGGGCACTTGTGATTATCTCTGGATTTTACATTATGACAATAACACCTCACATTTGCATTTAATGCAGTACTCCAGTTCACAAATATATGTTATTTAGTAGGTTATGCAACAAAAAAATATTTGTTCATAAAGTGATTTGACACGGAAAATGAAATGTACTGGAGTGAGACCCGAACCAGAAATGACTGCTTGTAAGGCGAATGCTCTGCCCATTACACTACTGCAGTACTGCTTCATTTGCATATATCTTGATTTTTATCCTCTTGTGCCATTTAAGCTGCAATAAATGTAGCTAAGCAATGGGCAAACCCGCGCACTAATGGTTAAATTTTATCTGTTTGATAAAAAAAAAATAGCTAGTTTATATTTTATATTTTAACTATTGCTTTTATAAACTTGGGGGGGATGTTGCTGGGGGTATGCAAACACCTATGAGCAATCTTGCTCATTCTTATTGCTAACCAGTTGTTCTTGCTTTCAGGGGCGTGTATATTCTGACAGCTCTGCTCTCAGACACGCCCGCTGCACTCGTACATGCTCCTTGTCCATTTAGGAGCTCAGGCAGCACGCCTTCATTAATATGCCTGGTGCACTGCCATGCTGCTCCTAAATGGATGCTTCCATACAGGACTAAGCTAGTCCTGCATGGAAGAATAGTGAATCTGGGGGACTGTTTATGCAGTTACAGTTCTTGGTATATATATCCAAGAAAATTGTAGACAGTAACGATAAATTCTTCCAGCATTCAGTAGTACTGAAAAGTTAAATTATGCCAACTAAGAAACAGCTATGGTAAAACACAGAACAGTATGTTAGAATCTAAGGGTCGTGAAAGTAAATATAGAGTTCAGCAGTTACGATTAATTTTATATAGGTGCAGAAGTGCAGTGTTAGATTACTACTTTAGTTTCATTTGAGGTTATGACAGGAAAAACAATGTCACTAAGGTCTCAGCTTGATTTAATAATAAAGTTACAGCCTTTCCATGTCACTGCAGTACATTATCAGTTTGCTTTTTAGACTTGTAAGAGTTTATTAGCAGAAAATGTTTATTTCATGCAGGCAAAATGTAAATAAAGTCAGGGCAACAAGCACTGTTATCAGTTTATAATTGTTAAAGCTGCAAATGTTATTTTAAGGACCTGATGCTAAATGCAATCAATAATTTTAGCTGCCCAGCCTTGCACAAAAAAATGAAAAGGAGAGGTTTAAAAGGTCTAACTATAAAAAGGACACTTGGGCATTAAAGCAGGCCTTCCGATACCCCATCAGTGAATGGGACAATGCAGAGTAAAATTTGGCAAGGGGTGTGGTGCAGAATTTGACTGTCTGTGTTTCAGTTGTTTCTTCAATGTTTGTTTAAAGTTAAAATGTATGAGTTAAAGCAAGTATGTATGTTTTCAGACAGTTATGTAACAGTACTAGTTTCATTTTATGTTTTTATCTATGTTCAGACAATACTGACAGAAAATGGTACTAACAGTTTAGTTTCCAGAATATAACATTACCAGTTTTCAGTTATGCTTTTATCTGTGTTTAGGTAACTTTGCCAAAAGATATTACTTTAGTATTAGTTTAGTTAGTTTCCTGAATATACACAGCTCTTTTAAATGTTCAGTATGTAAAAAAGGTTCAGAATATGACATTCATACTCGGTTATGTGTTCAGTACAGTACATTTCAGTCCAATGTTAGAATATAACATTAATCCTTTGTTATACATTTCTACTTCACATTATTCAGTCAGTTTTAAGGGTAAAGTGACAATTATTTGTAACAGGCTTATTACATCATACATTTCTTCTACATCATCATTCACATTATTCAGTCATTAGTTTAAGGGTACATTGACAAAATCATTTGTATAGTCAGTTAAGCGTAAAGTGACAAAATTACTTATAACAGGCTTATTAAGATGTTATCTACAGAATATGTAGTAATATTTATTCTATATATTCAAGGCATAACAGGGCAAGCTTTAATTAATTTACAGATTACAGTGCACTTTATTGCACATTAGTCAAAAAGTTAAAAGGACACTGACAGAGTATGCAAATGTATAGATCTTAAATACAGAAAGCACAGGTTTTAGTAAACTATTATAGCTCATAAATATTTACAGACTATTTCAGACACAAATTTAGGAAGCAGACATCTATGACAGCATACAGAAGTTAAAAAAGGTAAATAGCATTCTTAACAAATCTAGATGAGAATTTACAGACAGCAGTTAATTTAGTATATGGTAATTATGCTTCAAGACCAGTTATAAAGTTATCCTTTTACTGCTGATTTCAGTTAATCTTCAGAAAATAGCCATCATGCTTGATAGGCTATACAATAAAAAAGAAAATGGACTGAACAGTATAATGTTTAAAGATTTAAATCAATGGACAACAGGAAAAGGTTTCTTTTGCTATAAGAGAGACATCAGTTACACTAAGGCACCAGTTCATAAGGTAAAAAACATAGGCAATAGACAGTGTAATTTTACCATTAAAGCATACAGATACGGAAGAAGAACAGACAGGGTTAACATTTTGTACTCTAACTTAAATGAAGACTTACAGACACCGAATAAGAATGTCCTTCTTGCTTATTGTCTGTATCCCTATTTGCAGTCATCCCAACTGGCAGACTCTCCTTTTTCCATTCATGTGTTGACTTAGTTCTTAGAATACTTCCTGCTACTTTATAAATATAATAGTCTGTATGGTTATTGCTATTCTTCTTAAGGATATGCTTCCAAAATACAATCTCTCTCCTTCTTTCTCGAGTCTCCCCCCATTTCATCATCATCCCTTTCCACTTTGAATTATAGATTTCCGCTTGTGCTATGTACAGGAGCCTTAACTGTGTAGCTCTGAAATACCCCTTCAAATTGAGTAATCCCAGACCGCCTTGTTCTATTGGAAGAATCAGCTTATCCCACTTGACTATTGCCATCTTCCCTTGCAGATAAAATCCTTCAACTCTTTATTAATTGCTATCCACAACTTCTCCTCTGGTTGATAAAAATATACATGTGTATAAAACTAAAAGTCTAAAAACACTTTAACTACTTATATCTTGCTATCCATATCCAGAAAACAGAGCTTCCAACTTCTCAGTTTTTGTATTATCCTTTGTTTAGACTCTTCCCACATATCCTTAGCTGCCACAGCAGAATCCTTTTTAATCCATACTTCTAAGTACTTCATTTTAGCATGTCCCCATAAATATAGGTTCACAGGTAGGTACTAAGCTATCTGCCCAAAGGCATTTATAAACCTAGCCAGAATGTGTCGGCTTTCACCACCCCCTTAGATTAATTCTCTGTGCCTCTGTCCAGCACAGCCATTGAAGTGATCCCTGGGGTAAACATTCTGTTTCTCATCCACTCGTCAAGGTTTCTCTTGAAGAGGGTTAGTGAGGAGCTCTGCCTAATGTAGATTAGAATCTTGTTCCAGAGCATGTGAAGTCTCTGGGACAGGAATCTATCCCTCCAGCACATCCCATTTATTGTTGTGGTGAGGTTTAGATCCCTGGAGCATGTGGCTCGAGGGGATATGGTTTTCTTTAGGTGGAGCATGTCCATCAATTCTGGGTTGGACATGGCCTTGTATGTCAGGCAGAGATCAACTCTGAGTAGGCAGTATGCAACCGAGGACAGCTGGAGTTTCTTCTGTCGAGCTGCAGAGGGCATCTGCTTGAGGCCAGTGATCCTCTTAGTGAGGTACTTCTGTATTTTTTCCAGTTGTTGCAGGTGTCTTGTAAGGTACATCCCAAATGGGGCACTGTACTCTATGATGGGTCTGATGAGTGATGCGTAGAGGGGCACAATGACCTCTTTCGATCTGGATGCAAACCCTTTTGTGATTAGGTGAGCCACATAGAAGGATTTTCTAACCACTTTGGCAATGTGATTATCAAAGGAAAGGTTACTATCTACTTGGGTCCCCAGATCCCTTATTACGTCTTTCGTATTTAGGGGGGTTACCATCTATGTGGTAGTTTGTGGGTACTTTGTTTTTTCCAAAGAGGATGACTATTCACTTTCTGGCATTTAGCTTGAGGCCATGGTTTTGACACCAATCTGTCCCAGTGAGACCATTTTGGAGGATGTCTGTGTCAGCCAGAGAGTCAATTATAGCCCCTAGTTTGCAGTCGTCTGTGAACTTGGTCAGCCATAGTCCTCCTGTGCTTGTCTGTACCTCTGAGAAGTATATGCCAAACAGGAGGGGTCCTAGGACTGAGCCCTGGGGAACGTCACTTGTAACTGGTTTAGAGTCAGACCTAGCTCCCACAACTCTCACCATGTGGGTTCTGTCCATGAGCCAGTTGGCAACCCATCTCGTGATGTAGGGGTTTATGTTCAGGCTGGTGAGCTTGTCTATAATACCTGAGTGGGGAATGGTGTCGAAGGCCTTTGCGAGGTCTAGGTAGGCTGTGAGGACCACCTTTCCCTCATCTATAGCCTTGGTAACTGTCTCAAAGAAGTCCACCAGGTTTAGGAGGCATGATCTGCCCGTAACAAAGCCGAACTGGGTAGGGTCCAGTGTTTGGAGGTTCCCAATGTCTCTATTAATGAGATCCATGATGATGCACTCCATAGCTTTGCAGATCTAGCTAGTCAGGCTTATAGGGCGATAGTTCCCGGGGTCCGTTGTGGCTCCACCTTTGTGGAACGGAATAACCGTTGCTGTGCACCACTCTGTGGGCACGTAGCCTGTGGAGAGGCTCAGTTTAAACAGTGTGTTTAGGTGAGGGGTTAGTTCATCCTTGAGCTCATGTAGGACGCAGCCTGGGACACAGTCATGTCCCACTGATGCTGTGTTTTTGGCTTTGGAGAGGGATGTTTTAACCTGAGTGTCTGTGATTTCAGGGGTACTACATTCTTCTGGTATAGTTATGGGCCCTTTTGGGGGTGAAGTTTGCACTGAACCTGTCTGCCAGGATGTTGGCTATATCAGTCGGTTCAGTGTATGTTGTGCCATTCTGCACCAACTCCGAGCAGATCTGAGAAATGACACTTAAGATTCTTGACATAGCTAAAGAATGCCTTGTGGTTATCTTTGGAGTCCATGGCAATTTTTCTTTTGAAGTTAGCCTTAGATTATTTTATGAGGGAATGAGGTTTCTTGCTGATACTGATCAGGGATACCTTCCCTTCTTGAGATTTTACTCTTTTCTGTACTAGTTTCCTCCTTCTATTGTATAGCTTGTTTATGACAGGGGTCCACCAGACTTGTTTACTTTTCTTGGAGGAGTGAGTCTTGGTTATGTTTGTGATATCACAATCCATGCATTCTTGTAGGTGCCTGTAGAGTGCATTAGTAAAGGATTTTGCAGCTTGGACAGCGTTATCCTTTAGCATGGGGGCTTTGAAACTTCCCACCTCTGTCTTAAGTAATGTGAAGTTTGCTTTTGAAAAGTTTTTCACGGTGGTTTCTTTGAGCGGGGGTGGTGGCAGAATGTGGATATCCAGAGTGATAAGTTTATGGTGTGATCTAACCAGAGAGGGGTTGACCTCTGGTGTGGAACACCGGTCATCCATGTTGGTGATGACCAGGTCCAATATATTGTCATCTCTGGTGGGGATGTTGATCAGTTGATCCAGGGCATTTGGGTTTATAAATTCTAGGAAATGTTGGGCAAGGGAGTTTGTACTTGAGTAGTTCTCCCAGTTAATGTTTGCGTAATTGAAATCACCCAATATCAGGGTGTTTGGTAGGACCTTTATGTTCCCCGGTGTTTCCAGGAATGCAGAGTGGGGGTCCTGGGACATGGTGGGTGATCTGTAGCAAGCTATAATTTGAATAGCAGTTTTGCCCATTGTTAGTTGCACGTGGATGATCTCTGAAGCATCGTGGTGTGCCACTAACCTGGAGGTGTGGGTATCCTTGATGAATATGGATACTCCCCTGCCTTTTGTATTTCGGTCCGGGTTTTGTGGAAGAAATGTATGGTATGAGTTGTAGCCTGGTAGTGCTGGGGTGCTTTCTGGAGCCTTAAACTAGGTTTCTGTTACTGCACATATATCCATTTTCTCAGTACTGAGGAGTGCCCTGAGTGCGTGCATTTTGAGGTTTAGACTTCTGGCACTGCGTAGCATTACCCTCATTTTTTTGTTACTTGTGCTATTTATGGCGGTGGGTTTGTCTTTTGAGCCTTTCCTAAAAAAGGCACTATGGGGTGGCAAGAGCCTTGGCCAATATTCGAAAGCCTAAGGGTGACAGGTGTAAGCCGTCTCTAGCGAAGCAGCGTGGCTTGTTGAGCATGTCATCCAAGGCTGACAGACACTGGATCCCCTTTGAATGACACCAGAAGCTTAGCCAATTGTTGAAATTGATCATTTTTTCTCTATACCGTGGTATCATTCTTATGAGGGCAGGATGCTACTCAGGGTCAGGGTCATACCCTCTTGGGCTACGTGATCCATGTCTCTTTTCATGTAGTCCAGGGAGGTATGGCTCAGGTCATTCACACCAACATGGACAACGACAGAGTCATATTTGTACTTTTTCTGGAGTGACCTGAGTGTTTGTGTTATGTAGCAGATCCTGGCACCCGACAGGCAGCTTACAGTAACCTTCTCCTTGTTCAACCTAGTGAGTGGGACGTCAGTGTGCCTGACTATAGAGTCACCTATTACTAGTGTGTTGGGTATGTCATTTTGCCTTAAGGGTTGTGATTGTGTAGCACACTGATTTTGTGAAGTATGTGTTTCATGGTTTGTGTTGGGGGGGTGGAGCTTGCTTGGATGTCTGCTTTGGAGGTCTGTGTTGCTTTTGCAGATTTTTATTTAGAACCTCTGAGTATGTTTTTGTGTATTTATTTGTGTTTTTTGCCTGCTCGTTTCATAGGTCTATGTGAGACTGGTGGTGTGATGCAAGTAATTCCCTTCTCCTCTTGACTGTCTGGTCCAGTCTTGGGTTGAGAGAGCTTAGCCTCCAGTTTGGCTGTATAATTGCATCTCTCACATGTATTAGTGTTTGGTGGAAGGAGGAGGGTTGTCTGTGTACATGAGGCAATTGTAACATTGCCTCAAAATGCTCAGATTCACCAGTTGGACTGGAGAGTACACCTGAAACTGCCCTTTGGATATGCCTGGATAGGTACAGTGAACTGTTTTACTGATTGGCTGGTCGAATAGAGAGCCTTGTCCTTCTCTGCAGTATAGGGGCGTCTAGTGCTAAGGTTTATTAGTGCTTGCTATGAGTTTTGAGCAAGTGCCCGGATGAGAAGTGAATGGTTTGAGTGCTTAAGCTGAAAGTTTGTCTAGTTCCAAGGGAAAAACTGAAGAGTAGACTTTGTGGATGTTGCTGAACCAATTTGTATGTGGGTACATAATTCACAGCTACTGCCTTTGTTTTAGCTTCATTCATTTTGTATCCTGAAAAGATTCGAAACTGACTCAAAATGTTCCACAACACTGAAATGTCCTTATCTGGTTGTATCAGGTATAAAATAATACCATCTGCAAATAGAGACAGCTTTTCTTGACTACCCCATCAATTATATCCTTGAATTTCTGAGTCCCTTATTTTCTTTGCCAATGGTTCTAAATAATAATGCAAACAACAAAGGGGAAAGAGGACACCCCTACCTGGTTCTTCATGTCAAACAGAAATTATCAGAGAGGAACCCACCCACTTTAATTGTTGACTCTGATCCCTCATATATCCTCCTAATCAACCTTATAATTTTATCAGGGAATGTAAAGGTTTCCACTGCCTTGCTCATCAGCTCCCAGCTTACTCTGTCAAATGTTTTCTCTGCATCAAGTCCTACCAACAACAGTGGTATTTTCTTACATTCAGGTTCCCTCTGGATCAGCAATATTCTGTTGTTGTAAAATGTTTGCCTGCCCTACACAAAAACCTCACTGATCCATAACTATCAATTTTGTCATCACTTTTGCCATTCTTCTAGCCATTATAGACATATGTACCTTATAATCATGGTTTAGGATTGAAATAGGCCTGTACAAAGCTGGATATGATGGGTTTTTACCCTCTTTAGGTATTACAGCCACCAGCGCTTTCTTCCAGAAGCTGGTGCATCTCCTCCTTTTAAAATACTGTTAAACAAAACTTTCCAGATCTTTATCAGTTTTTTCCCCATCTAGCTTCCAAACTTCCATGTGAATGCCATCTATTTCTGGGGACTTTCCCGTGGATTGGTTATACATCACCATTTTTATCTCATCTCCTACTATCCTGTTAGTAATTGAGCCTCATCTGCCTCTAACCTGGGCATATTTAATTCTTCCACAAATATTTCCACTTGTACCTTTTCTTGATTTCCATATATCTCTGCTTTATAAGTGAAGCACCATCGTAATGCTGTTGTTTGCAGAAGATAAATTCTGCTATAAAGGAGTACAGACTCCAAGACTGCCAACAATCTTGACAAATATTAAATATTACGATGGCAGTCAGAAGATACAATAAACTATTGTAACAACACAGACAAGAAGGATAAACAAAACCAGGGCTTTATTTATTTTATTCTTTTTTTTTTTCATATTTTGGCCCCTACTCTCTGTTGATCATCAGTTCCCTCCTGGCCAATTGGCCTGGACCATGTATTCCCCTTCAGTGGAATGAAGGTTGACTGGGAGGGAACATCAAGGGGCAGTTCATATTTTTTGTTCTTTTTACTCTGGTCCTAGCTGTACGTACTCTGTTAAGTACTAGGAGGGGTTTACAATGGGTCAGCTGTGGAGGATAAACCCTCACTTCCACAAGGGACATTCCTTCTTCATGGTGCATAACGGGTGACCTTTTCCACCTTGATTAGTTGCTCTGGTGACTGAGACACTGGCAGGAAAGGATGGACATGCCCTTCCTGGGGGTGAGGGTGTGCACTTGAGTGTACCTTACAGCTGAATCCTTGTAGAAGTTGGGGTAACACAGAGGTGGTGTTTTCCAAAGGAAAATCAGTGGAGAGTATTGGCTGGGTCACTGTGGAGGCAGGACAATATGGCAACACTTCCCCTTTGAACATCTATTCCCGGATGTTAATGGGTGCATGTACAGAGAGACATTAAAGCATAAAGACAAACACTCCTCAGCAGCATATGATGCTACACCAGACTTAATTTCTTCTCCTGCCCCAAGCATATGTTGGCACAAGTCCAAGGAGGTAAGGAGTGTCCCGTGCACCCACTGGATGAGGAGTAGCCCTAGTAGGAACTGATGGTCAGTTCTGAGGATTTATTTTCTGTGCAGAACGCTGCCTTGTTATTGTTATATGCCAAGTTTCTGGAGGAATTGTATCTTTTATTTTTATGCATATATCCAAGGACCGAACTTTGGGAGGTTCCTAGGGTAATATAGAGACTGGTGAGTTTTGATCTGGCCCTTCTGCCATATGAAACACACTAGCAGCTAATAAGCATGGGAGCCTTCTGCAATGACCCTGAAACTGCATTAATTAGAATAAAGACCTACCTCTGCATGCAAATGTTATTTAATAATTTACAAAAAGGACAAATCACATAATTGTTATGATGGACACTGGACTGGTCTAGTACTTTTCCTAAGTCCAGACAGACAGATAGATAGAGTCTCAATTTTAAAGACAAAGGCATTGGTGTCAGTAAAATAAAATGATCTTTAAGTTATTTACATGTTATTTCAGCTTTCTTTTTGCTGCTGTTGTGTACTTGCAGACTTCTTTAAAAGACAATAACTTATCCTGTTGAATAACTGTCATTCCTCAGTTTACTATTTTCATATATGAGAAGTTGGCGTGTTTGTATGCCAACCTTTTTATGTCTTTTTTTGAAATTCAGTTTTTATCTAAGTTAAATTTTATGAGGTCACATGTGGATTTTTATTTTCGTTATATAGATGATTTAATTTTTGTATGTGATGGAGGTTTGGATAAAGTGGATCGTTTTGTGTTAGAAATGCACAATAACCCGTTTGGTTTATCGTTTGATGGATTACAGAAAGGGAATAGGGTGGTTTATTTGGATTTAATTTTGGAGGGAAATCTTGATGGTAATATTTCCCATACTGTTCATAGGAAGTTTATTGATGGGAATCAGTACCTCCATGCTTCTAGTTGTCACCCTCCCCATGTTTTGAAAGCTTTACCATACGGGGAGTTACATCGCATTTCTAGATTGTGTAGTGATAAGGATGTGTTAATGAGGGAATTGAAACAAACTAGTAACATGTTTGTGAGAAGGGGGTACGATCCTGATGCTTTGAAAGAGGCTGAGAATAGAGTTTGGAAAGAGGTATTTGGATGTGTGGGGAGTATTGATAGTAGGGCATATATGGGGACATTCCAGGGTCCTAAGCCTACTAAAGAAAATTTTGTTACTCAGAATAAGACAGATACTATGTATTATGTGTCTGTTTACAACATTAAAAGTGAGGAAATGAGAACTTTAGTGGAATATTATTGGAATTATTTAATTGGAGATAGGTATTTGGCAAGAATTTTACCACCTAAACCCCTATTTTCTTATAAAAGGGGAAGGAATTTGAAGGATATGGTGGTACATGGGAAGTTTAGTTTACCAGTGGTGGTTATACCTTCTTCTTTAACTTTTAAGGGAACATTAAATGCAGTATTTGTAAACAGGTAGAGAAAGCCTTTTATAGTATAAATGGGACGAATTTTGAACCTAGAGAAGTTTATTCTTGTAGGAGTAAAGGAGTTGCTTATGCCTTCAGATGCCCCTGTGCCTTATTTTACATAGGAGAAACTAAGAGAGAATTTTGTATCAGATTCATGGAACATATAAGGGATGTTAGAAATAAAAGGGAGGATAAAACAATTTCCCTGCATTTTAAAATGTTACATGATAGTGATGCTTCTAAATTAAAAGGTACTGTTTTGGAAACAGTGAAATGTTTCTGTGGAGATGAAAATTTATTGAAACATAAGTTAAAGTATAAAGAAAGCATATATATTTTAAAATATAAGACATTAGTGCCTAATGGCCTTAATAATGATTTAAATTGGAAATGTCTGCTTTAAATTTTTATTAATTTATTGTATAATTGATGTGAATTTGTGGAATACGTATATAAAGATGTGTTTTTGGTTGTTACTTTTGTTACTCTTTGAAGGTGGTTACACGAGGCGCTAGAGAAGAGAAAGAAGGAATAAAAGTTTTAACTTTCTTGCCTTGTGATTTATTTGTACCACAGTCGGTGGTTTGGGTCAGAGTTGTATTTCTTCAGACAGATAGATAGAGTCTCAATTTTAAAGACAAAGGCATTGGTGTCAGTAAAATAAAATGATCTTTAAGTTATTTACATGTTATTTCAGCTTTCTTTTTGCTGCTGTTGTGTACATGCAGACTTCTTTAAAAGACAATAACTTATCCTGTTGAATAACTGTCATTACTCAGTTTACTATTTTCATATATGAGAAGTTGGCGTGTTTTAAAGATATAATAAAAATAATAAACACCAAGCGGAAAAACTGAAAAGAAATCCTGCTTCTACATTGACATGAACTTCAAATCCAAAAATACTTCTGATACAACTGCTATTTTTGAATGTTCATTTGCCCTTGCTGTAGCTTTCACTGTGTAGTGAACGTGCCCACTTTCCTTACTGTCTTAAGGAGTTGGAGGCATGAAATACCAAGGCTCATAAACTGCCAAGTGGGCTGAAATTTAAGCCTGCTCATGAGCATTATGTGAAAGTAGCATGAGCATGCGAGTACGTATGTGTTTTCATATGCTTCGATGGGATGCAGCTGGCGGTGTCTTATTACATGTTGCTCTCTTAGAAGTCGAAACTGATATCTGTTTCCTACCTCACTCACTTAACACAGCAGCTAAAGGCTAGCAGGTAACATTGGTATTACTTCAACTATATTTAAACAATGTAATAATTGTTCTCACTTGTATGTCTGTGAAAAAAATAGCATTGCCATTGTAATTTCTGTATATGGAGTGATGCATATGTGATTTGTCTGTTTTTTTTACCCTTCTCATTTTAAAACTGCATGACAGTGCTTGGATTATTTGAAGTATGACCCAGTCTTTCTGAACAGTAAGTGCAGAGTTAACAAGTTGATACGATTTGGTTAGCCACTTCAACACAGTACAGTTAGTACTGTAGTCAATGACATTTTTTTTCAGAATTTTGTCTGTGTATATGGGACTGTTTAAAAGGTTTGACTGAAAATTTTGAAAATATTATAACAATACAGTAATTTGCAAAATCATTTCCAGAGCAGCAGTTAGTGCAGAGGACTAAAGCTCTGACTTCTTGATAAGCTACTTGTGGTGCCAAAGGAATATGCTGTGACCCTGAGCAAATCAGGCCAGGCAGTGCTTTGGGACAGGTGAGAATCTGGGTTACGCTCCTCAATGGACTGCATGCCTATTAACTATTTATGGTAATACAGACTTTACGTGCCATGGACCATATAACAGCTTCAATATTTATAAGAAGTTGTTGAGTGTTTTTTGTGTGTTCTTGCAAAAAAAAAGCAAGATTTTGAATGTGTAATTCTATCAGACACTAAGCTGAACTTTATTGCCTTTATTGAGTTCATTGCCATGAGTTAGAATGACAACAGATTACGCCATCCTGTACGGGGAGTTATTTGGGGATGTATGTACTATTTCTTACTATACCTTACGGAAATGAGTGGCTATATGCTATGATACTGTGGAGATTATTTATGTTCTTAAAACTGCTAAGCATGCAGTGCTTTTTCGGGTATCTGTGCAAGAACAGGCAGGAGAAATTATACTGATTTACAAACAAGCACGGGATAAGCCAGCAAACATTTATGCATGAAACCTGTTTGCATTTTCACAGCATGGATGCATTTGTAGTGTCAGTTTTGCAGAAGAGGCATTGGTCAAATTTAACATGCCTACTGATATCTCAGCATGGGATTTCTTTTTCTTAAAATTAATTAATCTGCACAAATGAAAGATGTAAGGCAAATACAACACATCCATCATAGAGAACATCAACATTTTATTAAAGTGGATAACAATAACTGGGTGCCACACACACTTCCAACTCCATTCCTCTTTGACACACACTTCTCTGACAAGAAAGCTGATATGAAGGGATAATGTCTAACCATGTTTGCTGAGAACTGCAAACTTGGAGCAGTTAGCAAATTCCATTGTGCTACTCAAATTCTCAAGCAAGGACTAGAACAAACAAATGATTGGTGTGTCAGTCATGGGATCACTGTCAACACCAAGAAATGCAGCAGTTTGTTTCATATTTTTAGCAACACTACTGCACACTGAACAAGAAAACATCCCACTTAAATAAATCTGACAAAGTAATCAAGGATGTGGTTGTATATGTCAAAACACTTCTTCAACCACTATGTCTCCGGTTAGAACATTCTACTACTTTCTACAAATTAAGTGGTGTGGTATCTCCTCAAGGACCAAAGAAGTTATATTCCCCTTTATTCCTCCCTTATTGAAATACTCATAACATTGAAATATCATTTAAAATTATGCCCCCTTTTTGCATATACCTCACTAAGTACCGAAATCGTGGAAACAACCATATACATAATAATGACAATACCAATTAAATGTAGTAAATTAAGTGACCCCAGCAGTAATCCAGATGGATAGGTCAATTAAGCTATATTCCATTTCTGCTCTCTGATGACTACAATAAACCTATTCTTCACATAATTACATACACTACAGTTAAAACAAGGAAAACTTAATTTTCTTTCTATATTCACAAAAGTTTCACCCTTATAACATGACATTTATTTTACATTATGGTTATTCTTATAGGCATATTTAGGTTTTTCACCTACTGTTTTATTTATTTCAGGAGATACAAAGTTTTCCAGTCATTCTCAATCATTTTCATAATGATTAACAAATCTAAGCTAGGGGGCATTATGCAATGAAAACAGAAATTCAAGCAATCTGATATTCTGTTCAGCCACAGCACTAGAGCAGGTACTTAACAACAATATTGTTGCAGTAACGCCAGGCACTGCATGATTTCATCACAAAAACCTGGTTATCACTTATCCTTTTTGTGTCGTCCATTAAACAAAATTAAAGGAATTATATCTTCTAGGATAGGGAGTAGACACTGTAGGTAACGTGCCTTAACAACCACATAGTAAGCAGAATATTATGGTAGACAAGATATACCTATAGCTGCATGTTCTTTTGCTGAGCACTTTGGTTTCTTCTCAAGTACATTAAGTGAATTAACAATCCACTGAACTGCCCTTAGGTATGTGCGCATTATTGTGCTTAAGTGACTAAGTCCATGTGTCCTGCAGTAAACCAGCATTTTCTCCAAAATTTATTCTCTGTTTGATTGGATGACTACTTTGGAAATAAAAGGTATTTACTTTTCCAGTTACAGTTGGCAAACTCAAAAGAAGTCTCTTAGGAGGCTCTGAGTTTGCGAGATTCATACACTGAACATTGCCCACATGTGTAAGGGAACTGCCAATTCTATAAATAGACCTTAGATATGCATATAATGTTTACATTCAAGTGAAAAAGTGCATGTGGCTTGCAGTGAACCAACATCTTTGCTGCTGTGCTAATTAAATTGTATTGGGGGCTGTCAAAACTGCTGTCAAACCACTGCAGTTCAAAGACAGAAAAGAAAAGCTTTTAGTATGCAGATTCAGTGATGTCAAGCAAGGCATAAATAAAATCATTGTTATCTTCCATTCCTACAAGATGCAAAACACAATATCACAACTTTGCTAGCCCTCTCAAGTCACAACTTCAGTTAAAGTAGTTAAGCTTGGATGTAGTGCTTATAAAAGTACTAGACTGTCAGCCTTTAAAGGTGTTACTATATTCCGTATTCATGTTTTGTTCTGCACGTTTGTATCACAGCGCTGCTGAGACAGCCTGGGTCATGGTTGAAATGATCTTGCAGTCAGTCCACCTACCCCATTAAAAATATATAAATAAATAAGTAAATGGGTGTTCTGTCTCCTAAAATGCAAAACATCACAACTCCAACTAGAGAAAAAACATTTATAATACTAAATGCTGGATTTTTTAAAGAAATCATTTTTTAACAAAAACCCATTTAGTGGGCAAAAATGTTCAAATAAAAGTTACAATCATTTATAACAGTGACCCTAGCAGAACTCATTTAATAGTATTAAATGTATACATATGTAGATAGATAATGGCTTTCATTCAACTTTTATGACAAAAGATTAACATATCAGGTGTATTATGTTATTCACCTTGTTCCTCAGTATAAATAAGGAACCTATTGCACTGCAACTTTACCTCCAGTTTGACCATTTCTCCAAAATCTTTTTTTCCTCATGTAGGTCCTGCATCAAAACTTTTAGTAACTCAGTATTGGGGGGGGGGGCAACTTTTTCTTCACAATGTCTTAACCTTTTGGCTGACTAAAAAGTGTTATTACATGTGCATTCATGTGCCCTACATATGCCTGGCAGGATTAAGTATACCAGAAAATACAGAGGGGGTAAAAGCAACATGTTGCTGGTATACTGTATTAGACTGCTCTTGAAGTGTGTTTTTTAAATGACTCTAGAGATGGGCAATTCAAGAATATATGCTTCCAATCCCATAACTCCCAGCATCACATCTGTGGGCCTCTGAAAGCATCTTCCCAAACCCTAGATGGAGTTTAAAGTACGTAATAAACACTGATAGCAAATGAAATAGTAGCATCTGGACTTTGTTGCAGTAAAACTAAAATCTCTGTCCATTCTTCAGATGTGATACTCAAGGAAAGCTCCCTTTCTCACATGTTTGAAGTTGTTTGTCCTCTAAACTGTTGAGATTATAAGAATTTTATACTTTCTGGTCATGCTACCCTTATTTCCTATGTCTGGATTTCTGAAGACTTTATCAGACAGGCATCGTAAAAGCCAATCTGACTTCAAGTAAGCAAGCATTCATTTTCTCTTTATTATATTTCTATTTTAAGACGCTGTATAATTAATTCCCTGTCTTCAACTGGCACCCTAAAGGCTCCCTGGAAGCCCTCCCAAATTGTTACAGTGTCCCCTGCTTTTATTTGATCCCACAATTAGAAGGAAAAAGTCTACCAAATGCTACTTTTTGTAATTATTTTAAAATACTGTATGTTATCTGTGTTTCTATAAAGTATTATACAACATGTCACAGAGCCCCCTTGGTACCTCCAACCAACCAACATGACAAAAACAGTCAGGGAAGTACAGTTTAGGTACTTAAAAGTTGTTAAAATATTTGTTCCATCCATACCTCTCAACCTGTTATCGCAAGAAATCTGGTCAAAGCCACAAATAATGTGGGATCGAAGGCCCAAAAACAGAATAACAGGTTTTGCATTAGCATGACTTTTTATGAAGAATATGAAGTTTGAAAGTCAAATGTTTGCCATTATTGTCTAACTTCAGTCCTCAGTGATTTACCAGAAAAACACAATTTTATGAGAAGCAGACAAAAAATGTTGTTGTTTGTCTTTCAGCTTTTCCCGGTTAGGGGTCGCCACAGCGGAACTCCGGTCCGCTAATGATTGGCAGTTTTTTTTTTATGGTGTCGAATTGCCAGCCTGATGCCCAACCTTCAACGAAGCCACGCCCATTCAATGCATGTCTTTCGAACGCCCACTTGACCGCGGGGAGGACATGCAGACTCCACACAGAAGGCACTCCCAACCCAAGCTGAGAATCGAACAGGAGAACCTCTTGCTGTGAGGTTAACAATGCTACCACTGCACCACCGCAGAAGTACAGAAACAGAGGAAAAATAGGAGTCAAAAACCTGGGCATTCTGCGAAAATCTGTACAGTTGAGAGGTGTACATGTGATAAAAATGCAAAGCAAAATGTTACAACTCCATAACCACTCAGACACAGAAACACACTGCCACAGACAACATATAGACACTGGGCCATACCTCTCAACTGTACAGATTTTTGCCTCATATTTTTAGTCTGTTCCTCATTAAATGTACTTTTTCTGCCAAAGTAATTAAATAATAACATACTTTTGAGTTTCAGACACCATATGCTTTTGAACATGCACATTAACACAAATCATGTTATTCTAGCAACTTTTTAAGTTTCTAAGAGCATTTTTTTTAAATCTGGCCATGTTTTTGGGCCTTTGTCCTTCCATTATTTTAGGATTTGACTAGATTTCTAGTGCTAAGAAGTTAAGAGGTATGTGGCGTCCACAATCACAAATACATTAAGAGCCACACGTACACACCTGCAAATACACAGATTCACAGAATATTATTTCCACATACCTTATCAACTGTACAGATTTTTGCAGAATGTCCAGATTTTTGCCATATATTTTCATCCATTTTTCATAAAATTGTGGTTTTCTGGCAAATTAGTGGCAAATCATTAAAGACTGAAGCTAGAAAATAATGATAGACATTTGAGTTTCAGACATCATACCCTTCAGAAAATTCATAGGTTCATACCAGGCAATCTGCCCTAGGGCATTTATAAGCCTAGTCAGAGTGTGTTTGGCTTTCGCCACCCATTTTAAATTTATTTTGCTATGTCCTTTTTCGAGGTTAGTATACTGTACCTCTGTCTAACAGTGACACAGAGGTGATACCCGGGGTAAACCTACGATCTCCCATCCACTCATCAAGATTCCTTTTGAAGAGAGTCAGTGAGGGACTCTGCCTAACTTGGACTGGGATTTTATTCCAGAGTGAAGGGAGCCTCTGGGTTATGAATCTGTCCCTCCAGCATGTCCTATTTATTTCAGTGCTGAGGTTCAAGTCTCTCGAGCGCGTAGCTCAATGGGATTTGGATTTTCTGAGGTGTAGCATGTCCATTAATTCCGGGTTGGACATGGTTTTATATGTCAGGCACAGATTGCCTCTGAGCAGGCGGTATGCCACTGAGTAGAGCTGGAGTTTCTTTAACCGGGCAGCATATGGCATCTGTTTGAGCCCTTTGATCCTCTTGGTGAGGTACTTTTGGAGTCTTTCCAGTTGCTGCAGGTGTCTGGCAAGGTACATCCCAAAAGGGGCATTGTACTCAATTATGGGCCTGATGAGGGATGAGTAAAGAGGCACGATGACCTCCCCTGATCTAGATGTGAATCCCTTCATGATTAGGTGGGCTATATAAAATGTTTTTCTAACCACTTTGGCCACGTAGTTGTCAAATGAGAGATTGCTATCAACTTGGGTCCCCAGGTCCCTAATTACTTCTTCTGTACTTAATGGATTACCACCTATGTGGTAATTTGTGGGCACTTTGTTTTGGACAAAGGGGATGACTATACACTTTTTGGCGTTTAGCTTGAGGCCATGGCTCTGGCACCAGTTGTCTGTTTTTATGAGGCCCTTTTGGAGGATGCTTGTGTCGGCTGGAGAGTCGATTATGGTGCCCAGTTTGCAGTCATCTGCAAACTTGGTCAGCCACAGTCCTTCCGTGTTGGCCTGTACCTCCGAGAAATATATACCGAACAAGAGAGGTCCGAGGACTGAGCCTTGTGGGATGCCACTTGTAACTGGTTTGGAGTCTGACATGGCTCCAGCAATTCTAACCATGTGGGTTCTGTCCTTGAGCCAGTTTGCAACCCATCTAGTGACATAGGGGTTTATATTTAAGCTGGTGAGCTTATCTATAATGCCCGAGTGGGGTATTGTATCGAAGGCTTTTGCGCGGTCTAGGTAGGCTGTGTGGACCACCTTCCCCTCATCAATGGCCTTGGTGACTGTTTCAAAGAAATCAACCAGGTTTAAGGGGCAGGATCTGCCCTTAACAAAGCTGAACTGGGTAGGATCCAGTGTCTGTAGGTCCCCAATATCTTTATTTATGAGGTCCATGATGATCCTTTCCATAGCTTTGCAGACCAAGCTAGTCAGGCTTATGGGGCGATAGTTCCAGGATCCATTGAGGCACCACCTTTGTGGAGAGGGACCACTGTTGCTGTACGCCACTCTTTGGGTACATATCCTGTAGTAAGGCTGAGATTGAACAGTAGTTTTATGTTTGGGTTTAGCTCTTTTTGGAGTTCATGTAGGAAGCAGCCCGGGACACAGTCTGGTCCCATTGATGCTGTGTTTTTTGCTTTGGAGAGGGAGGCTCTTACCTGAGCATCTGAGATGTCAGGGGGGCAGCACTCTGCTGGGATAGATATTTGCCCTTTTGGTGGGGAGGGGGGGAAGAAGTTTGCGCTGAACCTGTCAGCTAGGATGTTGGCAATGTCTGTGGGTTCGATGTATTTTTTGTCATTTTTGGATTAATTCTGAGCATATCTGGGAATTCCCACCCAGGTTCCTAACATAACTAAAGAAAGCCTTGTGATTATCCTTAGTGTCCTGTGCAATTTTTCTCTCGAAGCTGGCCTTAGACGATTTTATGAGTGCCCGTAGTTTTTTGCTAATACTGATCAGAGATGCCTTCCCTTTTTGGGATTTTGCTCTATCATGTAGTAGCTTCTTCCTTCTATTGTATAGGTTGTTTATGGCTGGGGTCCACCAGACAGGACGTCTGCCTTTGGAGGATTGGGTCTTGGTTTTATTTGGGATTGCATGATCCATGCATTCCTGAAGGTGTTCATAGAATGCGTTTATAAAGGATTCTGCAGTCTAGGCTGTATTTTCCACAGGCTTGGGAGCTTTGAAGGATTCCACCTCGGTTTTGAGGAGTGTGAAATTTGCTTTAGAGAAGTTTTTCACTGTGGTTTTCTGGGCAGGGGGTGGGGTCGGGATGTGAATATCCAGTGAGATTAGTTTATGGTCTGATCTTACCAGTGAGGGATACACTTCTGGTCTGGAGCATAGAGTTCCCATGTTGGTGATGATCAGGTCCAGTACGTTTTTCCCTCTTGTGGGAGTGGTAACAAGTTGTTCCACAGTATTTGAGTTTATAAATTCTAGGAACCTTTGGGCTAGGGTGTTGGAGCTAGAGTAATGCTCCCAGTCTATGTTTGGGTAGTTGAAGTCGCCCAATATAATGGTGTTTGGAGAGACCTTCATATTTTCCAGTGTTCTCAGGAAGGCCGAGTGGGGTTCCTGGGTTTGGGAAGATGGTCTGTAGCAGGCTATAAACTGGAAGGCAGTTTTACCCACTGTTAGTTGCACATGGATAGTCTCTGATGCTTCGTGCTGTGCCACCAACCTGGAGGTGTGGGTATCTTTGACGAATACTGATACTCCCCCCTCCTTTTGTGGTTCGGTCCAAGTTTTGGGGCCAAAAAGCATGGTATGAGGTATAACCTGGTAGTGCTGGGGTGCTCTCGGGAGCCTTGAACCAGGTTTCTGTTACTGCACAGATATCGATGTTCTCCATGCTAAGGAGAGTTTCGAGTTCATGCATCTGGAGGTTTAGACTTCTGGCATTGAGTAGCATTACTATTAGTTTTTTATTCGTTGTCATACTTATGGAGGTGGGTTTGTCTTTTGAGCCTTGCCTAAAAAAGGGACTATGGGGGAAGCAAGAGCCTTTGCCAATATCCAAAAGCCCAGGGGTGACAGGTGCAAGCCATCCCTAGCGAAGCATCGTGGCTTGTCGAGCATGTCATCCCAGACTGACAGGCATTGGATCCCCTTTGAATGACACCAATACTTAAGCCAATTGTTGAAATTGATCATCTTGTCTTCATATTGTGGCATCATTCTTGGTGAGGGTAAGATGCTACTCAAGGTCAGGGTTATACCGGCCTGGGCTACATGCTCAGAGAGCTCCTCTATGTCTCTTTTCATGTAGTCCAGGGAGGTACGTCTCAGGTCATTCACACCAGCATGGACAATGACCGAGTCTTATTTGTACTTGCCTTGGAGTGACCTGAGTGCTTGTGTTATGTGGCGGATCCTAGCACCCGACAGGCAGCTCACCATGACCTTCTCCTTGTTCAGTCTGGTGAGCGTCAGTCAGTGTGCCTGACGATAGTATCAGGTGTGTTGTTTAGCCTTAAGGGCTGTGACTGTTTGGCACACTGGCTTTGTGAGCTATGTGTTGCACGTGTTTTGTTTTGGGGTAGCGGTTGCTTGGGTGTCTGCTTTGGAGGTCTCTGCTGCTTAGGCAGATTTTTATTTAGAGCCTCCGAGTATGTTTTTGTGTGTTTATGTGTTTGGTTTGCTGTCGTGGTAGGTCTATGTGAGACTGGAATCGTAGTGAGTGTGGTTTCCTTCTCCTCCTGACTGGTTACGCCAGTACTGAGTTGAGAGAGCTTAGCCTCCAGTTTGGCTATATGGTTGCATCTCTCACATGTGTTGGAATTTGTTGGGAGGATGAGAGGGTTGTCTGTGTACATGAGGCAGTTGTAACATTGCCTCAAGATTCCCAGATTCACCAGATGGACCAGAGAGGAGATTGACAACTGACCTTTGGACATGCTAGAATAGTATTGGGAATTAATTTATAATTGAAAAAAGGGCCAATGGGGAACAATGTACTCAAGGGGAGTTTGTGAGGGTGTAGTGCTTTTAATTTTTAGTGCTGACTTAGTGAACAAGTGCCAAGTAACTTAAATGCAAAAACGACAAACAGTAACTTTCTTTCAAGTGAAACAAGGAAATAAGTACAGTAAGCAATGCATATATCACTAGGGATCCACAGAAGTGCTGAAAAGCTGCGTTTTGGGTGGAATTAGCGTTTCAGGGAAATAACAAGCAAACAAACAAGCATACAAACAAAGCTAGATTCAGCAGGCCTGGATCTAGTCTATGCTACAGCAAACAAGGTGTACCAATTTCAGTAAGAAGCAGTTCAAATATGCAGGCACTATAAGCCTTCAACCAGAAATTTCCAACTCAGAAGGGCTTTGTACAGCCTCTCCTCCCACAAGAGTGCAGACCACGAACCCTCAATGTAAAATAACTGGCCTGAAGCCCAAGTGCTTAAAACAGAATTAATACACTTTTAGAATAACAGACACTGAGCCCTCAATCAGCAGTTCCCAACTTAGAAAGATGTAAGCTACCTGTTCTGCCACTACAGTGCAGACCACAAACCTTCTTAATGTAAAACAACTGGTTTGAAGCCCAAGTGCTTAAACTAAAAGACTTAGAATGAGTTACACCAAGTAGTAATAAATACAACTGAGTACTATTAAGATGATGCAAAAGCAAAATAAAGTAGGAAGAAACACAAATCATGCTAATGAAAAACATGTTATTCTGTCAACTTTCCAAGTTTTTAAGAGCAATATTTAAAAAATGCCCCTATTTTTGGCCTTTGTCTGACTTTATGTCTTTGTCCAGATTTCTTCCTCTACGAGGTTGAGAGGTATGCGGGTCTCAACTTTTACCTCCAGAGTTAAGGACAACTCAAAAAATAAATAATCGGGAAAAAGCCCAAATTAGTAGCATTTTCGATACGCTGGTTCTATTTATTTATACCTTGTAAAAACAATTTATAATTTTTGGAGCAGTGAGCAAACGGAGAACAAACTAGCAGGTATTCCAAACACATCTGAACAGTCGATTGCACCGCTATGATTAGTAATAGTTTGTCATTTCTAAAACAGAATATATGAGGTATTACATTATATAAATGAAAACGGAATACTTTTTCTAAGTACAACAAATATTCCGTGGACGTGACTACTTATTTTCCTTTTGACGCACGCCTTGCATAACAACACTCCAGCAGGCAATGTTACAGTGGTACTAATGGGCGGAGCTTGGTTATTGTTGGGTATTGCGGTTGTCCGAGAATAAGATTTGCAGAATTTTTTTGGTCTCTGTAAGCGCAGTAATGAATCCCCGAAAACTGTTTTGCATGTATTATGATATAGTTAGGACCCTTAAATATCCTATCCTCTGCTTGTGAATACGGATCGTAGGCCCTCTCGCTGTCAATATTTTAAATTTGCCAGATTTATAGATGTTAGACGTGGCTTCCTTTCTGCAAGGAGTGTCATAACATTACTTATTCATTTTTCCACTGCAATTTAGTGTCAATGCACGCAACAGTTGAGTTAGGGGCATATATTAATGATCAAATACCGAGTGGTCGCAGTGTATACGTTTTAAATTCAGATTAAGAGTCTCCTCTGTTATTCAAAAATCGAGGTAAGTAGTTCTGAAATATGGTTTAGGTTCAGTGGCGTTTTCACGGCTAATAAGCTGAAGATGTTTAATAAAACTGGACACCAATCCAATGCTATCTTCTCATAAAACCTAATAATAAGTTGCAACCCTTCCAAAAACTATGTACATGACTTCCAGTTTACATCTCTGTCACCAAGCTGTAAGTTCCAAGAGACCCACCACCTTTGTTTCACTACGATTCCCAGAATTCCTTTCAACTCGCAAAAGTATTGGGTAATTCAAAAATTCGTTTACCAGAGTAACCTCGTATTTTTCATCGACTCGTATTGTTGGAAGTTTATATTTTGGCGCATAGACTAAGCAGATTGTTTGTATTGTGTTCTCTTTTTGGCAACTTGGTTTTATGTGGTTATTTTCTGATGCAAGCTTTATCTTTTTTAGGTTTGAGACAAAGTCTGTCCGGGAAAATAAAAGTCATAAGGCAATAATCCTGAAATTAACAGAACAACGAAGCATTATTGTAAGACTCGTTCACCTCAGCTGTGATTTAATGTACTTGCATGGCATTATTACACACTACACTGCCAACTGACGATTCGCTCCCTATTGACTCTTACACTTTGATTAATCGGGTTTCCTCAAAGTCAGGTTAATGGGATCATAACATGTCGAGTGTTAATTCAGTAAGAGTAACATAAATCATTTTGAATCAAAAATTAAAAGTCCATGTGCCTCATGGAAAGGGTCTCCTGTGCATTCGAGGTTATGATTTTTTTACCTAATATCAACGGTGCATAATACAGAACCATGGTAATTAATCAGAGAACGTTTTTATAAATACGATGTAATAAATTTAGCCATTGTGTAAGTTTCCTAGTTGGAGCTGATACTGAGCATGCCACATTTTGGGGATGGAAGGCTGAGAGTTATGACTGGGTCATACATACCTTACTAAATACATACTACACTAAGTTTAAACAAACATTCCTTGTCACTAACAAGACAGGGTCTACTATCACTTTGCTAACCGGACAGACGCAGTGGACACTGTCCGTTTTCGAGGGTGACTTGGCTGGGAGCAATGTCTGGTTAAGTAACTTGCTTAAGTTCACAAAATATTCAGATAAGGGCCGAGATACTCTGTTGTAGTAAGCACTTCTATTGTGAAAATAAGGAACTGTTTCTTTTTCTGATTCTCTGCTATGATATTTAAGAGTCAACATGATTTTCATTACTCGGATTTAGAAAGATATGGTGAAGTCTAATTGTAGAGCAATTGTGCCTCCTATTTTAATAGTAAACCATTAGCTAAACAGTGACCGCAACCTCATTTTTACTGATAGTGAAACTGGTCTATTTAGATTTCTGCCACTGCCGTGGTCATACTTAGAATACCAGTATATGCACATTCAGAATATGAACAAGTTCTTTCGTATAGTATTGCAGTAGTGTGTATCACAAAATTACTGCATACATAAGTAACTTGGATAATTTTGACTGATGACAAGTTATCTGAAAATATTCCTTCAGTGGGTTTGTAAGCAAAATTATGGTGTGGATTGTAACGTTTATAGGGTGAGACGCTAATATCAGAGTAATAGGCTTAGGGTACCAGGCCTGATAAATGTACTGTACGGTAAGGATGTGTTTTTTTGTGCACAGGGTGTGAAGTAAATTTAGCAGATACATTTAGTAGAATAGTCTCTGGAGAAAGGCCTTGCAGTTTGTTTATGCTAGTAATACCAGGTCACAGTAAGTCATAGGTTCATAGGTTCATACTAGGCTATCTGCCCAAGGGCATTTATAAGCCTAGCCCATAGTTATGTGGCTTTCGCCACCCCTTTAGTTTGAATAAAAACTATGCCTATCATTTTGCTGTGCCTCTGTCAAGCAGTGACACTGAAGTAATCCCTGGGGTATATCTGCAATCTCCCATCCATTGGTCAAGATTCCTCTTGAACAAGGCCAGAGAGGTGCTCTGCCTCACATGTACCGGGATTTTGTTCCACAGCATAGGGAGTCTCTGGGTGATGAATCTGTCCCTCCAGCACGTTCTATTTATAACCGTGTCAAGGTTTAAGTCTCCGCCCTTGTGGTTCTGAGGGATCTAGATTTTTGAGGTGAAGCATATTCATCAAATCTGGGTTTGACATGGCCTTATATGTCAGGCACAGGTCACCTCTGAGCAAGCGGTATGAGACTGAATAGAGCTGGAGTTCTTTCAGTCGGGCAGCATAAGACATATTTTTGAGACCCTTTATCCTTTTGGTGAGGAACTTTTGGGGCCTTTCAAGCTGCAGCAGGTGTCTGGTCAGATACATTCCGAACGGGGCATTGTACTCAATCATAGGTCTAATAAGTGATGAGTACAGGGGGACGATGACCTCCCTTGATCTAGATGTGAATCCCTTCATGATCAGGTGGGTGATATAGAAGGTTTTCCTAACTACTTTAGCAACATGAGTGTCAAACGAAAGGCTACTGTCAACCTGGGTCCCCAGATCTCTGATGGATTGCCACCTATATGGTAGCTAGGGGTAACCTTGTTTTTCCCGAAGGGTATGACTATGCATTTTTTGGCGTTTAACTTCAGGCCATGGCTCTGGCACCAGTTATCCGTTTCTGTGAGGCCCTTCTGGAGGATATCTGTGTCAGATGTGTTTTCGACTATGGCGCCCAGTTTGCAGTCATCTGCAAACTTTGTCAGCCATAACCCTCCTGTGTTTGCTTGTACTTCAGAAAAGTAGATGCCGAACAAGAGTGGACCCAGGACTGAGCCCTGTGGGACACCACTTGTGACAGGCTTTGAGTCTGACATGGCTCCAGCAACTCTGACCCTGTGGGTTCTGTCACTTAGCCAGTTTGCAACCCATCTTGTGATGTATGGGTTTACATTCAAGCTGATGAGTTTTTCGATGATACCTGAGTGGGGTATTGTGTCGAAGGCCTTTGCCAGGTCAAGGTAGGCTGTATGGACTGCCTTTCCCTCATCAATGGCCTTGGTGACTGTCTCGAAAAAGTCAACCAAGTTTAAGAGGCAGGGTCTGCCTTTGACAAAGCCAAACTGAGTTGGATCCAAAGTCTGCAAGTTCCCTATGTCTTTATTTATGAGTTCCATTATGATCCTCTCCATGGCTTTGCAGATAAGGCTTGTCAAGCTAATGGGGCGGTAATTTCCAGGGTCTGTGGAGGCACCGCCCTTATGAAGTGGGACCACAGTCGCCGCGGCGCCACTCCTTGGTGCGTATCCTGAGGTGAGGCTAAGATTAAACAGCTGTCCTAACTGTGGGTTTAATTCCTCGTTGAGTTCATGAAGCACACAGCCGGGGACACCATCCCGTCCCATGGATGCTGTGTTTTTTGCCTTAGTGAGGGCAGTTCTCACCTGGGCGTTGGAGATGTTTGGGGGCTACAATCCTCTGGAATAGATATCTCTCCTTTTGGGGAGAAGTTTGCACTGAACCTGTCAGCCAGTATGTTGGCAATGTGTGTAGGTTCAGTAATTTTCACATCATTTTGAACTAATTCTGAGCATATCTGGGAGTTTCCTCCTAGGTTTCTAACATAGCTAAAGAAGGCCTTATGATTCTCTTTAGAGTCCTTGGCGATTTTTCTCTCAAAATTTGCCTTGGATGATTTTATGAGAGCTCTTAGTTTTTACTTATAATGATCAAAGGTGTCTTACCTTTCAAGGATTTTGCTCTATCTTGTAGTAGCTTCCTCCTTTTGTTGTAGAGCTTGTTTATGGCTGGGGTCCACCAGACTGGACGCTTGCCTTTGGTACAGAGAGTCTTAGTTTTGTTTGGGATTGCCTGATCCATGCAGTCCTGTAGGTGCTGGTAGAAGGCATTTGTAAGTGATTCAGCGGTTTGAGTAATGTTTACCACTGGCTCAGGGGCCTTAAAGGAGACCACACTAGTTTTAGAAGTGTGAAATCGGCTTTTGAGAAGTTTTCACTGTGGTCTTTTTTGTTTCAGGTGGGGCGGGATGAGGACCTCCAGCGAGATTAGTTTATGATCTGATCTCACCAGTGAGGGGTATACTTCGGTGTTGAACATTTTGATCCCATGTTCGTGATGATGAGATCAAGTATGTTTTCTCCTCTTGTGGGGATGGTGACTAGTTGTTCCATGGCATTTGAGTTTATGAACTCCAGGAATCTTTGGGTTAGAGTGTTCGGGCTTGAGTAGTGTTCCCAGTCTATATTAGGGTAGTTGAAGTCACCTAGTATGATGGTGTTTGGAGATACATTTATCCCTTCCAATGTTTTCAGGAAGGCCATGTGAGGTTCCTGAGTTTGAGAGGGTGGCCTGTAACATGCTACAAATTGCAGAGCAGTCTTGCCTATGGTTAATTGCACCTGGATGGTCTCCGATGCATCATGCGTTGCCACCAACCTTGAGGTGTGGGTGTCCTTTATGAATATGGACACCCCCCCTCCTTTCTTGGTGTTGTCTGGATTTTGGGGCCGGAACGCATGATATGAGGTGAAACCTGTTAGTGCTGGGGTGCTCTCAGGAGCCTTGAACCAGGTTTCTGTCACAGCACAGACATCGATGTTCTCCATATTGAGAAGGGCCTCGAGTGCGTGCATCTTGAGATTGAGATTTCTGGCATTGAGCAGCATTACCCTTAGTTTGTTTCCTTTTTGGTGTTCTAGGGTGGTAGGTTTAGAATTTGAGCCTTGCCTAAAAAAGGCACTATGGGGGTGGCAAGAGCCTTTGCCAATATCCGGAAGCCCAGGGGTGACAGGTGCAAGCCGTCCCTTGCGAAGCAGCGTGGCTTGTCCAGCATGTCATCCCAGGCAGACAGATATTGGATCCCCTTTGAATGACACCAGAATTTAAGCCAATTATTAAAGCTGATCATCTTATCACTGTATTGTGGCATCATTCTAGGTGAAGGTAGGATACTGCTCAAGGTCAGGGTCATGCCTGCCTGGGCTACATAATCAGAGAGCTCCTCTATGTCCCTTTTCATGTAGTCCAAGGAGGTACGTCTCAGGTCGTTGACACCAGCGTGGACAATGACTGAGTCGTACTTGTACCTGCTGTTGAGAGACCTGAGTGCTTGCGTTATGTGGCAGATTCTAGCGCCTGACAGGCAGCTTACTGTGACCTTCTCTTTACTCAGTCTGGTGAGCGGGACGTCAGTGTGTCTGACTATGGAATCACCAATGACAAGTGTGTCTGGCATTTTGTTTGGCCTTAAGGGCTGTGACTGTTTGACACTCTGACTGTGTGGTCTATGTGTTGCATGTGTTGGGTCGTGAGGTGGTAGTTGCTTGGGTGTCTGCTTTGGTGGCCTCTGCTGTTTTGGTAAATTTTTGATCAGAGCCTCCGAGTATGTCTTTGTGTGAGTATGTGTATGATTTGAAGTTGTGATGGTACCATGTGTGACCAGGTGATATAGCTTCCACCTTGAAGTAACTGAGATACAAGAACAAATAACTGAATAAACTAATTTTTTTTCACTGAAGTAGAACATTGATCCAGTTGCACCATTTTCAGGCTCAGCTTGTGACAGAGTACAGTAAAAATGAATGATGCAGTAACTGTGAGTACAGAAATCTACAGAAACAAGTTCTCTGGACTATAATTTCAGTACTGTTCTACGTATATAAAATATTGTATGATGGTACTCCTAGAAAGCTGTTCTGTATTGGGTAGTTGTTGTGTCTTTTGGCTTTTCCCTGTTAGGGGTCGTATTGGGTAGTGATGCGTATAATTTATAAGTTATTTTACCTGTATGTGTACTGATTTTGTGACATGCATAAAAGTAAGTACTTAAAGTTAATGGTATAGCTAAAGAGGAGATTCAATGCAATTCTGATGCTTCTGAACTGTTCATTTGTAGCTTTAGGTAATAGGAGAAGTGAGTAATAGTGGCATACACATATTCCTTTTAAATACAAAATTAATTTAGCTTTAATCAGGATTGCCTTATGTCTTGTTTTGGGTCCAAGCATGGGGCTCTGTATGAGTTTGTTGGCTGCTTTTTGAAGGTCCTGTTGGAGTATGATCTCCGAGGATATCGTGTTGCTCTCTATACTAACTTGTGAATTAGTGATAGGAAGTTCTTAGATTACTGCATTTCAATACAGATAATAGTGTATGCAGCAGAAGGTCTGCTCTGTTTTGCTTGGGAAACTATTTCTTACGAGTTTTTCAGAGCGATGTTGCCACCTTGGAAACAGAAGTATGAAGCTAAATACATTTCTAAGTCAGTGCTCGTAGGCATTGCCAGTATTTAGATAATGCCTTAATCTAGGTAAGAGTACACTTATTGTGTGACATACATCCTCTAGGATGCCATGTAAATTTTCAACAGAATCATATGCTATTAAATATTTTTGTTTAATGAGAGATTGGGTTGAACTAAACATTCAAATATTTAAAAAGATGACATGTTCTTGTTGACTTCTGAAGATGAAGAAGTGGACCGGTTTGATGGACATGGTTTGCGTCTAGCAGAAGGACCAAACAGGATTTTTTTTTTGTTAATTTTGCTAAGATTTAATAAGTGATATTTTCTCTTCAGGCAGCTGTGTAGATAAATGTAGTAGATATAGATATCATGGAGTCTTCATAAATAGTGTGATGTCCCCACTCTGAGCCAATAATCAAGGAGTCTGAATCCTCACCACTGGCACTGGAGAGGGATGTGCACTTGGAACAAAAAAATGGGTACACACAGTATTTCTAGATGCAGCTCTCTGCATCAAGTACAATTTCCCTTAAGAGCTCATAGGGAACACACAGCCCATGGTCTGGGTTTCTCTCTCTGTCTATCCACAGGTCTCCAAATAAGGCTTCCCACTGGCACAGATGCAGAGTTAAGTCCTTAGCCAAGTCCTCCACCACTCTGTCTGTGAAACCAGTGCTTCATGTCCCTGCTCCAAGCAGATGACAAACTCTTTGAGATTTGATTTGCACACACAGAGTCACACACACACACACACCTGGGAAAGGCTGGCACAGGTTTACTAGTTATGCTCTTTTCTGACCAGACTATACGGTAGCTACTGCCACCAGCCACTCCCAAGCCAGCTACTCTAAGGCTGTTACAATGGTACCCAATTACACTGAGTGAGGTAGTTTGACCAATGCAGTAAGGCTTGGCCATAGAGTCACCAAACAGATATGAGTATTCTCAGAGATTAAAATATTCTCTAAAGGACCAGACACAATGAAGAGTTTAAATATATTTAATAATAAATAATAAAAGAACATGAAAATACAAAATATTTATTTACAGTAAACACCAGAGTTTCAATCACGTGAAATATTAAAAATAACAAGTGGTCAGGTTCAAACAGTTACAGTAAAACAATACTTAACTAATCTCACTATATTTTCCTGACTGATCCAAAGAATTATTATTCCCTTGCTACTTACTAGAGCAAGGCAACAAGACAAGATGAAGTAGCTGAGTGATCCTTCTATGGCAGGTTTCTGAAACAGAGTGCTGCACTGAGACTTCAGTCTCACTTAGTATTAAACATTATTTTAGTGAAGGATTCCAGAATGACATCACATACATCTGGTCATCTGACTTCTGGTTCCCATGCAAACCCCCCCCCCCTTTTGCTAGAAACTGCCAGGATTTATCACCTTTTTGTCAGTAACACACACAGCTTTGCTAAGATCTGTTGCAGCTCATGGAAGTCATAAAGCTATAAAACACTTTCACAATTCCTACTGGAGCTAATATACCATACTTCTCACAGACATTGCATCTCTGGCTTCATTCAAAACTGTGAGATAAAATCTGCATGGCTTAGACAGAGTCATTTAATTTCTTACTCTTTTAAAGTTTGAAATTGACCTCTTCTCTTCCAGTATTCTCTGTTAAAACATATACATTTGCAGCTGTTACCATAGTGCATGTACATTTTTTTCTTTCCAGCAGGGCATACTGTTGGTACATATTTAACACAAGCAGCTTTACAAATACATTTTTCAACACGAGCATCTGTACAAATCAGTTTGATATAAACAACATATAATTCTTTACAAAATTCCAGCTAGCTGTGTGGGTATATGTTGCACATCCACTTCCCTACGTTTCCTGGCATCGCTGGCAATACCACACATCATCACATCTCTCCCCCTTTTGAAGACTCAAGCTAGCTTTTCAAGTAACCCTTCAGAAACGTTGCTCGAGAGAAATCTGCTGTCTGGGAGTGCATTAACCCATATCCTGTCTTGAGAACCCATCTACATTGGCATTGCTAACCCCACTATGGTGCTGCACTGTCATATCATATGCCTGCAACCCTAGGCTCCACCTTAGTAACTTGGCATTTTGCTGGCTGGCTTGATGTAGCCATGTTAAAGGATTGCGGTCTGTAACTACAGTGAATTTCCTTCCATACATATAGGGTCAAAGTTTCTGCAGTGTCCAAACTATGGCTAGACATTCTTTTTCTACTGCTGCATAACATTCTTCCCTAGGTTGGAGTCTACGGCTGAGATATACCACGGGTGCTCTTCCTCCTGTAAGGAAACCTGGCTGAGTACAGCCCCCAGCCCATGGTTCGAAGCATCCACCTGCACAACAAATTATTTTCTGTAATCTGGACTGGCTAACACAGGTGGTCCTTCCAAAGTCCCTTTAAGCTTTTGGAATGCCTGCTCCCAGGCTGGAGTCCACACTACCTTGTCTGGGCTGTTTTTCCTCATCAGGTCTGTGATGGGAGCAGCTATTGTACTATAATTGGGAACAAACTTTCTATAGTACCCCACTGTCTGCAAGAATGCCCTCACCTACATTTTGGTAACAGGGGCAGGCCACACCTGAATGGCTTCCACTTTGGCAGGTTCTAGCCTGATCTTATCACTCCACACATTCTGTCCCAGACAGGAGACCTCTGCCATTCCCATCTGACACTTACTGGGATTAATGGTCAATCCTGCCCTTTGCAGTCTGTTTAGGACCTCCCTGGCATGCTGAAGGTGCTCAAGCTGGGAATGGCTGTAAATGGCAATATCATCCAGGTAAGCAAGGGCATAATTTCCTGCTCCTGCTAGGATACAATCTACTAGCCTCTGGAAGGTTGCTGGGGTACTTTTCATCCCAAAGGGTATTTTTATGAACTCATATAATCTGAAAGGAATCACAAAGGTGACCTCCCTTTAGCGGTGGGAGTCAAGGGCAACTGCCAGTAGCCCTTGGTCCGATCAGTGGTGGTCATTTACTTAGTCCTACCCAGCTGCTCTAAGACTTCCTATGCATGGGGTAAGCATCTAACTCTCTGTGACTATTTAGTTTCCTGTAGTCCACACAGAACCTGTTGCTGCCATCTTTCTTTGGTACGAGCACCATTGGGGAGGCTGATGGACTGCTGGACTCCTGGATTACCCCCAGTTCCAACATTTCCTGTATCTTCTCCCTTAGGGTCTGTCTGATTCACTCAGGCACTCTGTAAGAGGCCTGGTTGATAGGTATTTGGGGTCCTTTAGTCATATGGTGCTGCACCAGGTGGGTTCACCCATTTTTTTCAGTAAACTTGCCCCCAGTTCCTGTATCTCCTCCCTCCGAGTCTGTCTGACTCACTCAGGCACCCTGTAAGAGGCCTGCTTTATAGGTCTTTGGGGTTCTGCAGCCATGTGATGCTGCACCAGGTGGGTTCACCCATTTTTCCCAGTGAACTTGCCCCCAGTTCCTGTATCTCCTCCCTCCAAGTTTGTCTGACTCACTCAGGCACCCTGTAAGAGGCCTGCTTTATAGGTCTTTGGGGTCCTGCAGCCATGTGGTGCTGCACCAGGTGGGTGCAACCAGGTTTCCTAGTGAACATGCCCCCAAACTCCTGTAACACTGCTTGGCTTTCTTAATCTGGGTAGGGGATAGCTGCTGGGACATTGCTACCCCTTCCACTGAGGTGTCAGTCTGAGCCTCACTGAGGAGATCAGTCACCAGATCCCCCTCAGACTCGTCCTGCCATCCACTGCAAATACTCAACACTGGGGCTTCCCTATCATGGTAAGGTTTCATCATGTTAACATGGTACAATTTGTGTCCCTGCCTCTTGCCTAGCAGTTCTACCATGTAGTTAACATTACTGACCTTCCTTACCACTTTGAAGGCACCCTCCCAAGCTGCCTGCAGCGTACTGTTTCTGATAGGAATGAGAACCATAACCTGCCACCCCACAGCATACTCTTGGGCTGAAGCATGCCTGTCATACCAGACCTTTTTCTTCTGTTGGGCTCTTGCTTCTCCTGGCCCAAGCCCACAAGCTCCGGTTCAGGACATATGCCACAATAGACTTATTTTGAGATTCACAGTTACCCTCCCACTCATTATGAATGAAATCTAAAGGTCCCCTCACCCTATGCCCACTCACCATGAATCAAATCTAAAGGCCCCCTCACCCTATGCTCATACAGCAACTCAATGGATGAAACACCTGTGGATTCCTGGGGTACCTCTCTGTATGTAAACAGCAGATGTGGATAACATTTGTCCCACTCTCTTAAACTGGTCTGCAAATGCCCATAACATGGTCTTTAGTGTAGAGTTTAACCTTTCCACAAGACTGTTAGTGTAGGGATGGTAGGGGGTGATCTTTAGGTGCTTCACCCCACAGTGCCTCCAAGTCATCAGGTCTGGCATAAAATTGGCACCTCCTTCAGTCAGTGTTTCACTCGGGAACCCTACCCTGCTGAAAATCTCTAACAAAGCATTTACCGCTTTCTCTGCCTCGGAGGACAGAGCTACTACTTCAGGGTATCTAGTAGCATAATGTACTTACCACCAGGATATACTTCTTCCGTGTTGAACCTGGTCGTACTCAGGGACCCACAATATCCATTGCTACCCTCTGAAATGGCTTCTGACTCACAGGCAAAGGCATCAAATGAGATTTGACCTTTTCTCCTGCCTTGCCTATCTTTTGGCACTGCTAACAGGTCCTGCAGTACCCTGTTACATCCCTTGCAATCCCACATCACTAGAAGTGTTTCATTATATGTCTCTTGGTATGCTTTATGCCCATATGACCTGTAAAAAGAATGTCATGGGCTATGACTCGAAGTGCCAGATGGTAGACTGTAGGCACTACCAACTGCTGTATTACCTCACCCTCTAGCCCTCTCTCAGGGGTCCACTCTATTAACAGTAACCCTTTGTTCCAGTATACAGACTTCCCCTTTCTTTGAGGATCAGATGCCTCCCTAGCCACCTCCTTCAAGCCTGTTAGTGTAGGATCCAAGAGCTGAGCCTGTCTCAACTCTAACTTTGTAACTCTTCCCAGCTCCCCCTTCCATAGGAAGCATGGTATCCTCTGACAGCAGTGCCTTACTGTCAGCATGGTACTACCACTCACCTCTGTCCTCGCATTCACTCTGTCCAAGGGAACATCAGTACCTACCAGCAGCTGTGGCTTACCTTCAGGCTCACTGCTACAGGGTAGCCACCTCACCAGCCCTGGCTTTAGGTTTCAGGTCTGTCTGGATCTCCCCCCAGGCTACCAGAGTCACATGCCTGTCTCCGAGCCTGAGTGGGTGCAATTGCATGCACACAAGGTACTGCATTATCAAAATCATTCCCTATCAAGACATCTGCAGGGATATTCTGAAACACACCTACTTGCTTTCTTCCTTTTCCACCGTCCCAGTCAAGGTGAACCCTGGACAAAGACATTTGGAATGTGGTCCGTCCTAAAACTCTGGCTGGAGTGGACTGTCCAAGCAAGTACTGTTCCTCTTTAACCACTTCTGGCTTCACAATGGTTGTGTCAGAGGCTGTGTCTCTCTTAGCAGTGGCCTGTTTTCCATCCACTAAGATCAGATGTAAACTTTAGTGGTAGTTTGGTACCCCCATTGTCTCCAGACAACTTCCCCTGGCATACTGTTATTCCCAATTCCTGGCTCCCCCACCTTTTGTTCCTCACTTTGCCTCCATGGACATTTATATGATACATGGCCCCACTGGTTACATTTAAAACATTTAGCCCGTGATTCTGGCTGTGTACCTGAACAAGTGGCTTCCCCATTACTGGACTCTGTTGGGGTGGTTTAGGCTGTCCACCTTGGTTTCCCTTATATCCGTGTGCAGCACTGGGTATCCCTTCCCTATGTAGTGATGCCCTGCTTGCTAAGTAGACCTCCCCTATTTTCCCCCAGCTCATCTGCAGAGTTACACTCTCGATCTGCCAACCAGATTCTCATGTCCTCAGCCAGCGTGCTAAGGGCTTGTTCCCTCATCAAAAGGTATGCCAGCCCTTCCACAGTGGTGACCTGACACCCACTCATGCACCTATGAAAATAAATGCTTAACTCAGCAGTATAGTCACACAAGCTTTCATGTGCCTTGAGTTTATGCTCACAATACTTTTTTTATGCAAGCTTCTGGTGTTAACTTAAAACACTCAAGTAAACATTTCTTTACTTTGTCACAGTTTAAACAATCAATATCACACGATTTTGAAATGGCAGTTACAGCTTTACCATGGAGTAACGGGGTCAGAAACCATACCCAGAGCCCTTGGTCAACATTATACAATTTACATACTCTTTCAGATATATGAAAAAAACTATCAAAACTATCATCCTCTGTAAACTGTGGAAGAAATGTACTGACCTTTACTGCTTCTGGGGTTCGGTTATTCCCTTATTTTATTTTATTTTTATTTTATTTTACATTTGTTAACCGGGCTAGTCTAGCTGGATATATGTCCATTTTCAGTAGAAGCCCAGGGAGAAAAGCTCCAAGCATGAACAGTGATAAAGTTAACAATATATAGAAACATAAAGGATTACATTACAATCTAATATTAGTCTAAAATGAGTAATAATAATACAAATTTTAACTACAACAGTTAATGTATAGAAACATGCAGGAATATAGTACAGAGTAGTATTAGTCTAAAAGGATTAATGAAAATACATTTTCAATTATAGCAGATTTAGAAGAAATTCTACTAACTAATTATATAAAGCACAGTAGAATGTATGAACAAGTCTCAGGTAGGGAAGGGAAACACAAGTGTTATCCTCATACTTCGAAGAAACAGTAGTAACTTGTTTTGGAGACTTAGTTTAGAGGAGTAGGAAAAGGGGTAAGTGAAAGAGTAAAGAAAAACAACAGTCTGGGTTAGTGCATGGACAAAGCCAATGAGTTTTTAGATGTTCTTTAAAAACAGAAGTAGAAGCAAGGGTGGATAATTCCGAGGGAAGCTGGTTCCAGAGTTTTCCTGCAGTGTTTGAGAATAGTGAATCCCCAGCTTTGTTATTAGCTTTATTTGAGGAAACTAGGAGCTTATTAGCAGAGCACAGTGTGGATAGATTTGTATAGGGTGAAATTAGATTGGTGAGGATAGGTGTGTTGTTAGGGTGGTATAGGATTTTTTGAGTAATAAGTAATTGTTGACAGAGTATATGGTTTTTCAGTTCTAGCCATCCTAGTTGTTTGAGGTTAAGGCAGTAGTGAGTTTTAAAGGGGGAGCTAATGATGAATCTAGCTATGCTATTATAACAGGTGGAGAGTTTAGAGAAGTTATTATTGGAAAGGTTAGTATATATGACACAGGCATAGAAAAGGGTAGAAATTAGGTGGGTTTGGGCAATAGTTTTTCTTGCAGAAGGGGTAAGGAAGGGTTTGATTCTCTAGAGGGTACCAAGTTTTTTGTTAACAGACTTTATAGTGGAGTTGATGTGTTCATCATAGCTGAGACGATTATCAATTGTTACACCTAGAAGGCGGGTTGTAGTATCTGGGGTAATGTTGGTGCCATTGTTAGAGGTTATAGTGAAGAAAGTAGGAGATTTGTGAGTAGGGGTGAAAAGCAGTAATTTAGTTTTTTGGGGGGATTTAGGAGGAGGCAGTGTTGCATAAACCAGTTTTCAACTTTATGAAAAACAGTTTGGGTAAGGGAGTGGAGAGTGGCTATATTCTTAGCTGTACAGATTAAGGTGGAGTCGTCGGCATATTGAATGCAGGTGGCTTGAGGTATGTTCATGTGTAGATTGTTAATAAATAAAGAAAAGAGTAGGGGACCTAGGATAGAGCCCTGGGGTACTCCTATATTAACTGGTAGTAGTGAAGACAAATTGTTCTGCCAAAGTACTGCTTGCTGTCTGTTTTCCAGATGTGACCTAAACCATTGTATAGCTTGAGGGCTGAGAGAGTAGGCATTTAGTTTGTCTAGTAGTAAGTTATGGTTAACCATATCGAAAGCTTTCGACAGGTCAATAAATAGTGCAGAGGAAAAAGAGTTATTGTTACAATTTTTATTTATGGAGTCGGTAAAGGATAAGAGGGCAGTCGATGTGCTGTGGAATGGTCTAAAGCCGTGTTGGCAGTTTGCAAGTAGGTTATTTTGTAATAAGTGGTTAAGTCATTGTTTGTGAATGCACTTTTCCATGATCTTAGCTAAAGGGGAGAGTAAAGCGATAGGGCGATAGTTTGAAAGCTCGGTAGAAGAACCACCTTTGTGTAGAGGAATGATATGGGATATCTTCCATAGAGCAGGGATTTTGCCTTCTGAGATGGAGATGGGATAGGCTATGGCTTTTGCGGCTATTTGTAGGAATTCAGATGGGAGACGGTCTGCAGAAGGGGTGCAAGGTTTCAGTTTTTGAAGTAGCTTACAGATGAGGGATGTAGGTACAGGTTGTACCTGAAAGGTAGGCAGTGAGGTATTACAGGTATTAGTTTGAGAGGTAGTGAAAGGTGGTAAAGAATTAGCCAGGGTTAGAATGGCTTCAGTAAAATAGTTATTAAAGGCATCAGGGATCTGGGTGGAGTTATTATGGTTGTAACAATTGGGTCTGGAGTAGTGGTGTGGCCTGGCTGAAGAAGTGTGTTTATTCCAGACCAAAACTTTTGAGGAGTTTGTTGGCTGGTTTGTTGTAGTTGAAGGTAGAAATATTTTTTATCCCTAGGGATATCCTTCTTGGTGGCATTTCTTAGCTGTTTATAGTGAAGGTGGTTTGTTGGCCATTCAGTAGCTCTCCATTTGGCCCAGAGTTTATTTCTAAGGAGCATCTTCTGTCTAGTTTGTTTTGTGAGCCATGGGGCAGATTTTGTTCTTATTCTAGTAGTGCGATAAGGTGCATGGCAGTCAAGGATTTGAAGAAAGTTAGTATTAAAGTAAGTAATGGATTCATCAAGTTCTAGATGGGTTAGTGGTGACCAGTCACATGCTTGCAATTCAGTTAGAAAGCTTTGAGCGGGAGGTTTTGAGGTTATGAGTAGTTGGAATATGGACTTTTTGTCTAATAATGTAGGTAAGCATGTGGTCGCTAATGTCATCTGGAAGGGTTCCTGGAGTATAAGTTTCAGGGTGGCTATTAATAAGGATCCAATCCAGAGTTGTTTCTTTTTTGGTAGGTTTGTGGATTCTTGTAGGAGTTGTTATTAATTGTGTGAAACCAAAGAGGTTTATGTGATTGGTAGGATTCATAGAACTACAAGTGGACCAGTCTATGTTAAAGTCACCTAGTACAATGGTCTCTAAGGGTAGTTGGGTAGAGAGGTGATTGAGTAAGTTCTCTAGAGTATTGGTATTATTACCTGGGGGTAGATACATACAAAGTAGATAGATAGATTTGGAGTTATTGATTTGAAGTTTGGTAGTTAGGATTTCAGAATTGGTGGCAAATGATGGAAGCACATTGATGGGTGAAATTTGGAGGTTTTAATTTATAGAAAATGGCTATACATCCACCTTTTTTAGTTTTACGGTCATTTCTAAGGATGTTATAGCCAGGAGGGGTAATTTCCTGGTCTAGAGTTGATGGTTTAAGCCAAGTTTCTGTAAGACACAGGATGTCAAATGAGTGTACATCAAGGAGAGCATGTAGATGGGAAATTTTATTGTTAATACTTCTAATGTTAAGGTGACCTATGAAGAGGGAGTTGCATGGCTTTGTTAGTGTTCCCCCTTACCTCCATAACCCTGGCGAAGAGTCAGCATCTCCCTCTCATGTTGACACTGCTTCTTATTCTCTTCAGCCACCAAATGCTGCAGTCTCTCTGCTGATTCTAATTTTAAATGTTTGGCCTCTAGTTCAAGTCTCTTTAATGCCAGACAGGTTTTTAAGTTTTCCGAGGAAAAGATGAACTGTACTGTTTCTGAGGACTGCAAATTCCGATCACCAGGCTGGTTATCTTCCTGGTTGCTGGTCTGAGCTGTGACTAAGGCTGAAGTAATTTCCTGTTTAGTCAAGTTGGCATGCACCAGTCCTTTGGCTTCGAACACCTTGGCCAACATTTCTTTGTCAGCTTGCCATAATCCTCTGCTGACATTGTTGCCTGCTTTCCCTGACTAAACTAAACTAACAAAAAATAAATAAAACTGTTGTGAAATGAATCTCTGAATGTTTACCTTGTGGTTGCTGAGATTGCATACCTTCAGTGACCACTGCCTACACTCTACATAAGTTCAATTAATATCCACGCCGCTGCTCACCAATATTTGATGTCCTCACTCTGGGCCAGTAATCAAGGAGACTGAATCCTCACCACTGGCACTGGAGAGGGATGTTCACTTGGAATAAAAAATGTATACATCCAGTATTTCCAGATGCAGCTCTCTGAATCAAGCACAGTTTCCTTTAAGAGCGCATAGGGAACACACACAGCCTGGGGTCTGATTTTATGTCTCTGTCTCTCCAGAGATACCCAGTAAAGCTCCCCACTGGCAGAGCTGCAGAGTTGCGTCCTCAGCCGAGTGTCCAAGCAAAGTTTTACACCATTGTCTCTGTGAAACCAGTGCTTTGTGTCCTTGTTCCAAGTAGCTGACACACACAGTCTTTGAGATTTGATTTGCGCGCATACACACACACACACACACACACACACACACACACACACCTGGGAAAGGCTGGCACAGGTTTACTAGCTATGCCCCCTTCTGCCCAGACTATAAGATAGATACTGCCACCAGACACTCCCAAGCCAGCTACTCTTAGGCTCTTATAAGAGTATCCAGTTATACTGAATGAAATTAACATTAATATGAATGTTAGTTTGATCAGTGCAGTGAGGCTTTCAGGAGTGGCCACAGAGTTACTAAACAGTTACGAGTATTCTCAAAGGTTAAAATATTTTTTAAAGTACCAGCCACAACGAACAGTTTAAATATATTTAATAATATCAAAAGAACATAAAAATACTAAATATCTATTTACAATAAACACGAGTTTCAATCACAGGAAATATTAAAAATAACACAGGTGGACAGGTTCACACAGTTTCAGTAAAACAATACTTAACTAATCTCACTATATTTTCCTGACTGATTTAAAGAATTATTATTTCCTGGTTACTTACTAGAGCAAGACAAGATGAAGCAGGTGAGTGGTCCTTCTATGTCAGGTTCCCAGAACAGAGTGCTGCACTGAGACTTAAGTCTCACCTAGTATTATGCATTATTTTAGTGAAGGATTCCAAAATGACATCATATACATCTGGTTCCCGTGCAACTCCCCCATTGCTGGAAACCACCAGGATTTAGCATGTGTGTCAGTAATACACACACAAACACACAGACTTGCTAAGATCTGTTGCAGAATCTGGAAGTCATAAAATGATAAAAGACTTCCACACTTCCTACAGGAATGAATAAACTATATGTCTTACAAACATTGCATCTCTGGCTTCATTCAAAACTGTGAGCTAACATCTTTGTGGCCTAGGCCCAATAATTTAATTTCTTACTCTTTTTAAAGTTTGAGATTAACCTCGTCTCTTCTAGTATACTCTGTTAAAATATATACATTTAAACAGTTACAATAATGCATGCACAGGGTACACTGTTTTTACATTTTTAACACAAGCAGCTTATACAAATACATTTTTCAACACAAGCATGTGTACAAACCAGTTTGATGTACAAATGACATATAATTCTTTACAAATTTCCAGCTAGCTGTGCTGGCATATCCTGCACATCCACTGCCTTACTTCTGGCATAGCTGACAGTACCTCACATCATCATAAATAGTATCCAGAGCTGCTGCTCTTTAAAGACCACCAAGTCATCTGCATACAGTAGGGGATGTGGGTTTGCATAAAATGTGAGCAGTAATGGCCAAAGAAGGGAACACTGTAGAATTTCTGTGGTAAAGTTAGCTGATTGTAGGAATGGTGATCTATGCTAACCGTAAACGTTCTTCCTATCAAGTAATATAAAAGCTGGGTACCAGAATTCTTGTAAAAATCAAGGTTTGATAATGCATGTAAAAACTTGAAATAATTTAACATGTTAAAGGTCTTATCCAGTTAAAAAAACACTAGTTAGTAGTCCCTTATCTAATGCTGCAAGGATACATACTTGGGCATCCAGGTGGTAGCAAAAACAGTGTGTACCCCCTTCTTGAATCTATACTGACAGTGTTAATAATCTGTATTTGTTAAGAAATTTTGTCGTGATATTTTAGCATTTCAAGTGTTTTAGCAATACTAACTAACAGGAAGTCTAGCAAGAAGTCTGCTGCTGACTTTGATGTTGGCATATACACTAGAACAGCTGCAGCAGTTTTCTAGAGAAAGGCACATAATTATAGGTTCATAGGCAAGCACTAGGCTAGTTGCCCTTGAGTGCCATTTTCCCTTTTTGTGCTCAAATTAAGCTGTCCCATTTGGCTCTAGATTGGCCTTACCTATCCCATGGTCAAGAATTTATATATTAGCCCTAATGATAATAAATAGGATCATACCATAGATAATATGAAGAGACACATGCATGTAATAAAGCATTTATCTATCCATTAGTAGTAGAGGGGGCAGTCCTAGGGTACATTTTCTGTTTCCCATTCATAGATCCAAGTTGTGCTTGAATATGGACAGGGATGAACTTTGTTCTTTGGGGATGGGGAATCTGTTCCAGGGCAGCTGTGTCCTCTGTGGGATAAACCTTTCCCTTCAAACTGTTCTGTGATGTTGCAGAAGAGGTTTATATCTCAAGACTGAGTATTTCTAATGCCATTTGACTTGTTCATGTGCAGTAAATTGATCAGTACTGGGTAGCAGGCTGCCTTGTATGCCAGATACAGATCAACTCTAAGCAGTCTGTAAGATACAGTGTATAGTGATAGGGCTTTAAGTCAGACCATGTAAGATATGTTGTTTAGACTTTGCACGTCTTGTAACCTCTTCGTAAGGTATTTCCATGGGCATTCTAGTTGTTGCATGTGTTTGGACTGATACATACCTAATAGGGCATTATATTCAATGATTGTCCTAATGAGGGCAGTGTATCTAGACAGAATCCCTTTTATTTATAAGCTGTGCAATACCAAAGGACTTTCTTACCACAATGGATACATGGTTAACAGTTAGGTCACTGTCTACATAAGTTCCCAAATTTTAAACCACTAGGTCAACTCTTAGGGGCATATTGTTAATGTTGTAGTTCCCTGAGATAGATGACTTCCCAAAGGATACAGTAATGCATTTTTTGGCATTTAGTTTCAGTCCATGATTTTGGTACCAGTTATTTATTTGGGACAAACATTCCTGCAGGATGGAAAAGCCAGCTGGGGATTCAATGACTTTTCCTAGCTTGCAGTTGTCTGCAAACTTAGCCAGAGCCTTTTGGTATTTGCTTAGATGTCAAACAGGAGAGGTCCCAGCACTGAACCTAGAAAAGAATTGACATATAGGGAGGTGTTAAATATGAATGTAAGTGTTTTGCAGATGGAACATGTGCAGCATTTGATAAACCAGGCCTGAGATCCACCAGTACCTATGCTTCCATAATCAGGAAGTTAGTTAAGTAAAGTGGATACTTAAGAATTTACATTTTCTTGAAGTAAAATGGTGCTATACAAAGTTTGTAAGAACAGGACATTACCCTATGATAATTTGGCAGTTTTTGGTAAATCATATGAAGGTAACATTGTGGTACAAGGATTACTTTTTTAATAGTTTTGAATTATAAAGATTTTTAGCATTAGAGGAAATGAGAGAAATGGGGTTATGAAACTGGCATCCTTGTGACATTAATTTATTCCCTTTCTATAGACTTTTCTCTTTTGGATGCATTGACATCTGTCTTTTTGTGCTTGATCTTTAGTTGCACATATGTATCTTTAGATTGTATGTTAGGTCTGAGTTTACAGAGTGACAGTATGATAACCAGACTTCTTTTTGTGTCTCCTCTGTTTCTCCTGGTTATTGTCAGAAGTTACTGTGCTTATGTGCAAGGACAATATTAACAAGAAACCTGTACTTGTTCATTTATGTGTTTGAATAGTGAGCAGTTCATTTTTTCTCACTCCGCTAGTAAGGTGTATTTGTTAGTCATGGTTCATTTTCTACTTTGAAGGATATTATAGGAACTTCAGTACTTTTACTCTTCTAATAGGAGAATAGTCACTAATGATGGTTAGGAGAAAGAATAGTTACATAGGAACTTACCATAAATGTAGGTGCTTGATAGTCACTGTTGCAGTATTGAATCTTGGGATTACTGTCTACTGAAGCTTGACATCAGGCCTGAATACCAGAGCTTTCACCTTCCTCTTACATTTGTCAGGGCATCAGTGGTGTAATGGGGTTTTGGCTAGCACCATCTTTATTGTATTTATACTTTTCTGAAGGGGTTAGTCCCACTAGGCTAGTAGCCTTTTTTTCAGAGGAGACCCAAGGTGGTATTTTTACGTCCAGTGGAAATTTGGTCAGGGAAGCTTAGAATTTCCCTTACTCCTTTCAATAGGTGCCATGGGCTCTTTTACATCCAATAACGTATCAACAACTCGAGCAGCTGGGGCTTCAGTTTAGCATCTTATCTGAAGGACAATACACTCGGGAGTCCAACACCCCCTCATATGCTGCACTAAAGTGTCAGCAATTCATCTACCTAGTATTGGAATAGAATTCACAACCATCTGCACCAAAGGTGAGTGTACTACCTCTTGTGCCACTGACACTTCAGGTTTTTCTTGCCTGTAACAAGTTCAGGAAATACTACTGGAAAGCAGAACATAACCTACTGAAGGATGGTCAATCTCAAGGCGTAACAAAATTAAAATGAATGTGCTTTTTCTCATTCTTACGTGGGGAAATGACTGGATTAAGGACCTTAGATTAATTAGTGTTAAGAGAGGGCAAGTTAATGAAAAAGAATATTGAATATTATGGGGCTTTTTTTCTAGCACATGCACGTATACTTAGTAGCAGTTCTGCAGGTGGTCTTCATGTTTCCATGGAAACAATCTGTTAAAGAGAAACTGGCTGTCTGGTTCTCCTATCTCCATGGAGATAATCTGATAAAGAGAAACTGGAGACAGTCTGGTGGAAGGGGATTGGCTGAGGGAAAAAGAAAAGAAAAATTGGCTGGGACATAATGTTCTCTGAAAGCAGTCAGGGGTTTTGAATGCTGGGAGAGCTTTAAAGATAAGACAAAACCAGTTAGACTTGAAGTAAAGTTTTCTCAGTTTTTTAAATGCAATGGGGATGCTAATATCAACAGGTGTTTCTATTTTTTATTTTTTTCTCCCTTCTGTTTTTTTCTTTGTTCAGTTATAAGAAATGTAGGCACTGCAATGTAAAACAAAAAAAGGAAGGGAAGAGAAGTGGGAGAGCGGAAAGGTCCGATTAAGAGAGTATGACACAAGAAAAAATCAGTGTGCTTTTTCCCATGCTTGCATAGGTAAATGACTGAGTTAAGATTCTAGGTGTTATCCAGTAACAAGTTTATTACAAAGCATGAAAATGAAAAAAGAATATTGAATATTATACGGCTTTTTTCTGGTAATCAAGGTATTCTTAGCAGTTTTGTGTCTGGTTTGCATGTCACTAGACGACAATTTGGTAAAGAGAAAAGACTTGGTAAAAGTGTTTACTAAAAGCATTCAACTGTTTTCTCAGCTGGAAGAGGTATAAAGACAGACAAAATCAAATAGTACTTACTAATAGCACTAGCTGTACCATTCGTCTTAGTATGACTAACCTTTCTTTTTGGTTATCTCTAGTCTATCTGTGTGGCTATCGACTTAGAACTTTTGTTCTTATTAGGAAGCAAAAACTGCAAAGTTTGAAGATGTACATAATTTTGTGTGTTATTATTAAGTTGATAGGTTTTTTTGGGGGGAGTTTGCTCTGTTTGAAGACTTCAAAAAACAAGAAAGCTATGTAAGAGCAGGCATAAGTTTAAATGGATATGACAAGAAACAACTGTATAAAAGACTAACCTGCCAAACAGTATACGTATGTAACATAAAAACTGGAACTAGACATTTAACAAAAAAAGTTATACATAAAAGGTGGAAATAATAACTATATAAGAAAATTATGTTTTCTGTAATGTCTTTCAATCTGAATGGTCTTACAGATAAATATAAAAAAGAAAGTGTAGTGAACTGTATTAAAAAATCTAGAGTGCAAATAGCTAAGCTGCAGGAGACACACCTGGAAAGAATCAAACATGTGAATTTGAGAATTTGATAAAGAAATGTTTTCAGGATGGCTATTCAGCAGAAAATCTGGGGCAAAGGAAAAGAGGAGTACTTGTATTAATTGCAATAGTGATAGAAGTGAAAAAAAAGATAATGGAAGATGTATAGTACTAAGGGGTTACTGGCAGGGGAGGAGGATTACACTGGCATGAATTTACATTCCACCTAAAACTTTGAGTCTCTATTATACGCATGAAAGTCCTATTAACCAAATACTAAAACACCAACACATATTCCGTGAATACACCGAACACCCTAAACCGTGAAATTCAAAAAGTCGAACCATCATAGTTGTCCCACCCCACTGCCCATTACATACTACCTACCCAAACAAACTAAATAAACCACAAACATACACTAACCAAAACTCTACTTCTAGCCCTGAATTAATCCCTACTTCTAACCCTACACTGTTGTTGTTTGTCTTTCGGCTTTTCCTGGTTAGGGGTCGCCACAGCGGAACTCCGGTCAGCTAATGGTTGGCAGTAGATTTTCACGAACGCCGAGGTGCCAGCTCGACGTCCAACCTTCAACGAAGGTACGCCCATTTACACATGTCTTTTGAATGCTACCAAACCGTGGGTAGGACATGCAGACTCCACACAGAAGGCACTCCCCGCACTCCAGCCGAGAATTGAACGGGAGAACCTCTTGCTGTGAGGCAACAATGCTACTGCTGCACCACGGCGGCATACTTCTAACCCTACACTAAATCTTGTATATACCACCATGTATGCACTTACCTTAACCAGCACCCTAACCCTAAGGTCCGTAACTATCGCACACTTACCTTAGGAAGCTATACCCAAACAAACTAAATAATCCACACACATACACTTAACAAAACCCTACTTCTAACTCTACACTAAATCTCACATGCATTACCATCTATGCACTTACCTTAACCTGCACCCTAACCCTAAGGTCCGTAACTATCGCACACTTACCTTACGGAGCTATACTGCAGCAGGGCCAACCATAACGATTCAAAGTTTCAGATTTCTCGCTTCAGGACGATCGATTTTTTTTGTTCGAGGAAGACGTGTCGGCCTTTACGTATTCAGGTAAGTACACCTTCATCCTTCTAATATAGACCCAAAACTTCTATAATGGAGCTTAAGAAAATGCTGGGAGAATAATCAGCTTTCAGCAAAAAATATTACTTATAGGTGGAGACTGGAATTTGGTTTGCAACAGTGAAGATGTGTCTGGCGGGCCTAGAAGGTAAATATAACAAAGGATGATAGATTTTGAAGAAAGTTATGAAAATATTTGGCATGGAAAATGTGCATTCATTACGAGGAGTTTGGAGTGAATTTGCATATTATTCTCCAAGATACAAAACATGGGCTAGGCTAGATAGAATTTATATCTCTAGGAACATGTGCATTTAATTGAAGGACTTGAAAGTCACCTAGTAACTATTTCCGATCATTCACCGATAATAACTAAAATAAAAACGCAAGGTAATGAAATAAAAATGAGACACTGGCACTTTCCCACCTATCGGTTGAAAAGAGAAGAATTTAAGGAATGGGTTTTTGAATTAATTCAGGAGCTACTAGAGAAAAATAGAAATTTCTTCTGAAAATATAGCTAGGGAGTGGGATAAAATTAAAGCAGAGTTCAAAACTAGGATGGAAATAAAGGAAATGGAGATATAGCTAAGAAGTAACAATAATTATTTAGAGGGACTGACAGATGTTAAAGTATTGCAAAAATAGGGGGAATCTCTCACAACAAGAAAAGGAGCAACTGCAGAATGCTAAACAGAAAAAAGGGTTACCTTGATAATATACACAAGTTTAGAACGATTGCTATTAAGCAACTGTTTCTGATAATAATTCTTGAGCACAAAAACTTTAACACAATGACACAGAAAGTGGAAAGGGCTGTCACCAAGCTTAGGGAGCACGTAACAAGGAAGATGACAAGAGATCCTGTGGAAGTATTAGAAATATTTTTGTGTAAAGCAGGGAAGAATGGAAATCACGAAAAGGTAAAAATAGAAATGTTTATGGAAAAATTAAATATGCCAAGGTTAGAGGTAGATGAGGCTCAATTACTATCAGTTAGGATAGGAAGAGATGAGATAAAAATGGCTATGTGTAACCAAACTACAGGAAAATCCCCAGGAATAGATGGTATTCTTGTGGAAGTTTGTAAGCTAGGAGGGAAAAACTGATAAACATCTGGAAGGTTTTGTTTAACAGTATTTTAAGAGGAGGAGAAGTACCAGCATCCAGGAAGAAAGTGGTGTTAACAGTAATACCTAAGGGGGGTAAAGATCCATCGGATCCAGCTTCATCCAAGCCCATTTCTATACTAAACAATGATTATAAAGTGTTTATGTCTGTAATAGCTAAAAGAATGGCAAAAGTCATACCAAAACTGATAGGGGTCCCTATTATTTTAGCGAACGCAATAAATTGAGAACACTGTTAAGTCAAACGTCATTACGCAAAATGGCAAAATGCCCAAAGTACAGACCTTTTTTGGGACTTTGCCATTTCCTCCATTGTGGTGCGATCTCGGAGTTGGTATAGCGAAGCCCCCCACTTTATTTTGTGTTTTGATTTTTTTTTTGTTAAGATCAGCAATTTTTTTTTTTCACAGGGAAAAAAATCGCTGATCTGTGTGTTCAACATTCGGGGATTGTTGGTCGATTTATATTGCGTTCGCAATTCAGTGCATTTGCGTATATAATATAGACTCAACTGATAGATATGGATCAATGTGGTTTTGTGGAGGGGAGGCAACAATTTGACAATATTAGCATTACATTGATGATCCAGAGGGAAGCAGAATGTAAGAAAATGCTACTGTTATTGGTGGGTCTTGATGCAGAGAAAACATTTGACAGAGTAGACTGGAACTTCATGAGCAGGGCAATGGAAGCATTTCCTTTCTGTGGTACAATTATAAGGTTGATTACATATGAGGGATTGGAGGTGGAAATTAAAGTGGGTAGGGTCCTCTCTGATAACTTATGCTTGAGTAGAGGAACCAAGCAGGGTTGTGTCAAAAATTCAAGGATATCATTGGTATGGTAGTCAGGAAAAGCTGGCTCTATTTGCAGATGATATTATTTTATACATGAGAAAAACAGAAAGGGACATTACAGTGTTATGGAATATTTTGAGACAGTTTCAGATCTTTTCGGGATACAAACTTAATGAAGCTAAAACAAAGGCAATAGTGGTAAATTAGCTACCAACACAAGAATTGGTCCAACAATATCCATATTCATGGGGACGTGATAAATTAAGTATTTAGGAGTATGGATTAGAAATGACTCTGTTGTGGCAACTAAGGATATGTGGGAAGAGACTAAACAGAAGATAATACAAAAATTAAGAAACTGGAAGCTTTTTTATATGGATGTGGATACCAAGGTACAAGCAATTAAAATGTTTTTAGTCTTGTTAGTCTTATACACAGATCAGGCATATTTTTATCAACCACAGGAAAAGCTGTGGATAGTAATTAAAAAAGTGGTGAAGGATTTTATTTAGGAAGGGAAGACAGCAAGGGTCAAGTGGGATAAGATGATTCTTCTAGTAGAGCAAGGTTGACTAGGATTACCCAATCTGAGGGGGTATTTTAGAGCAACACAGTTAAGACTCTTATACATAACACAATCAGAAAACTATAATTCAAAGTGGAAAGGAATGATGATGATACGGGGAGAAGCTCAAGAAATAAGCAGAAATTGGGATTTTGGATGCAGACTCTTAAGGAGAACAACAAAAATCATACAGAATATTGTATTCATAAAATAGCTGGAGTATTCTAAGAACTAAACCAGCATGAGAATGGAGAAAATATATTCAGCCAGTAGGGATGACTGTGGTTAGGGGTACAGATAATAGGCAAGAGAGGGATGGAATTTATTGTAGAAAACTGGCAATGGAACTGAGGTATTGGGAACAAATAACTAGAAAGGAAAAGGTAATAGAATGGGAAGAGGCCAAGAATATATTTGGACTGCAGGTTAGAGATTGCCTTCCCTATCAAGGATTGGTATCAGAGTATAGGCAAAGAGAAAGAAATAGGAGGCTCTTAAATGAAAGACTAGCACTGGTAGAGTTTTTAATAGAATCTAAAACAAAAGCTGCCATTAAAAAATAAATAATTAGTAGAGCATATAAAATATTGCACGATAACTATAAGAATTAATCAGATGAGCTTAAAAAGGATTGAGAAGAGAGATAGGATAAGCAATTCGCAATGAGACAATGGGAGGATATATGTGTATCTCCTAAATATGCAACAAAGTCTAGAAGATTTGGGATCTTTGACTGGAAGTGTTTACATAGGTATTTTTATACCCCAGGTAGACTTGAAAGAATTTTTCCTCGGGTACGCATACCTGTCAACCTCTTAGAGTAAGAAATCTGGACAAAGCCATTAAAAAGTGGTACAGATAGGGACAATTTTGAAATATTGCTCTTACAAACTTAGAAATTGATAGCATAACATGTTTTGCATTATCATGGATTTTCTGAAGGTATGAAGTCTAAAACTTAAATGTCTGTCATTATTTTTAACTTCAGTCTTTAATGATTTGCCACTAATTTGCCAGAAAGCCACAATTTTATGAAAAATGGACCAAAAATATAAGGCAGAAATCTGGACATTCTGCAAAAATCTGGACAGTTGAAAGGCATGTCAGGTAGATAGCAAATGTTGGTGGTGTGATGAACAGGACAGAGGTGGCTGGGAACATATTTTTGGGAGTGTAGTGAGCTGGCAGACTTTAGGGATTCCCTGCGGACTGTTGTGTCGAAGATGCTGGGTGAGCAGACTGGATTGACTGGGGAGATGATGTTTTTTAAGCTGTGATACAGAATCGGAATTGCCTAGACATAGTAAAGCTTTGCTGAGTCTAATTAAGGTGGCTGCCAGAAAAGCAATTACTTAAAAATGGAATCAAAGTCTAGACCAACTTAATTAGAAGTAATGAATATAGTAACAGAAATAAAACAACTGGAATTGGGATCTTTAAAATACACAAAAGCAGTCCGGACAAGCACCGTGAAGCCCAAAAAAATGTTAAAGTCCTTGTTGTGGAGGCTGTTTGCTGTACAAGCTGCAACACTTTAAATGGAATCCACTTACACGTATAAAGCCACACTGAAGTCAGAAAAAACCTTAATGCACTTTATTATTAAAACAAGCGTTTTCGCTGTGGTTAAAACTACAGCTTCATCAGAGGCAAAAATAAAATGCAGTGTCAGAGTCAGGTTTTTATACAACACACCCTCGCCTTAATTAGTAATGCAATCACAATGAAGGCGTGTTAGCAGCATTTCTTGCAAAAGTAAATTCAGGGAGTAAAAGCTCTGTTTAGGAGCATTCTCAAAAGTATGTAGTTTCATACTTTTAAAACAGTTGGAAACCATGAAACATTAGTGCTTCAGCAATTTGTTACATTCATATACCAAGCAAATGTGCATTAAAAGCATGCAAATGTATAAGAAGTATATGCACAATAAAAGCAGTCTAAAAGCAGTACATAACAGATCTACATATAAAAGTGTTTATAAAAAGTAGTTTATAAAAAGTATCTAGTGAGATCTCTACCGACAACTATAGTTAGAAGCCTTGCTAAGTGTGAATCTTAAAAGTAGTAAAAAGTGTATATACTACAAATTACTATTAAAGTAAAATAAAATGAAGTGGAAAATGGAGTAAGGCAAAGGTAAAGGAGTTATCTTTTATAGCTCCTCATTTTCAGGACACAAGCTATGTTGCAGTGTTCATTCAAACCTGGGTACGAAAATGAGTCTAGTAATATTTGCCATTCTAGCTCCTTATTCTCCAAAAAGACGGGTACTGGGCCCCCTCTTTCTGTTTTCTTAACCTGGTCAATTGCAATGAAATGAAAGCTATGTCCTTGATGTTGCATTACATGTTTAGCTAGAGCGTTTTCTTTTTTTAGTTTCCTTATGGGATCTTTAGAAAAGGGAAGGAACAAACTACATAGAAAAAAAAATGGTTACTGTGGGAACAGTATATATGCAGAGAAGGAATGAGGTTTAAGAGGCAGGATTTGAATGAGCTATATGATGCTTAACTGACGGTAACCAGCTAGATTATAAGTGATGTATAATGTTTGCAACTGCAGTTATTTCAATGGTGTCTGTGATGTACAATGTTTGCAACTAAAGTGGTGTCAATATTGTCTGTTTTTCATTTATTTAAATGCAAGATTGCCTATGTTATACATGATAATTTAATAAAAATGTGTATTGGAAAAAAAGGATGGTCCATCTCAGGTAAAAAAAAAACAGAAGCCCCCCCTGTCCAAAGGTTGCACCTCTAGGTTACAGCTTACCACTTGGCAGGGGGATATTTGATTGTTAGTAAGATGAGCAGTGGGAAAAGAGGGAGGGAAGTGTAAACTGGCTCCCCAACCCAACCTAGAAATGGAAGAATGATGGCGAAAGGGAACAGGTACTGCAAAAGTGAATATACTTGAATACCTACATTTATGGTATGTTCTTTCACAGATATACTATGTTCTTCAAAATTCACTGTTGCAGTACTGACTCTTGGGATGAGTTCCAGTGCTTATGGAAGGGATGGTGGCTGACTGTAGTGGGAGTAGGGGACACAATACGCTGAATGACGGTCATGGCCAAACTTGTACTAGTCCTAGAAATGCTGCCTAACTGCAGCTCTTAGCAAAAATTTGGACAGGACCAGGTAGTTGATTCTAGAATGGCTTGTTGTATCCCTCTAAAGAAGGCTGTGCTGGTAGCTGTGGCCCTGTGGAATAAACTCTCACTCGTCAGGAAATGGTTTCCGTAGTAGTTACAGCAAAAGACAATGCAGTGGGCTATCAATTTGGAAATAGTTTGCTAACTGGCAAGATTTACTTCTCTCCCTTTTACAGAAGACTATAAAAACTGGACCAGACTTACTGAGTCATTTCTTTCCTTTCCAAACAGAATCTCAGCTCCTTTACACATCTCGAGAATACAGGATTTTGCTTCTTGTTTTGTGGTAAGGAAGATGAACACTTATAAATGAATGACTTTATTCAACGGCAGCTCTCTAACTACCTTTGGCATGAATGAAGGTGTTTGTATGCAGGATGACCTTGCCCTTGTAGAATACTAGAAATGGTGTCCTTTGCTGTTCTGCAATTTGTCTGGCTGAGATGAAAGCTACCTAAGTAGAAACTTGATATGGTTTGAAGCAGCTAACTCAAAAGGAGGGTCTTTTTTGGGTGTTCTCATAAGTAGAATACCTTTCAGGAACTGTTTCATTGGCAATTGGGACAAGGGGAAAAATTCCAGACAGATATGTTTAAGGTGTGTACCATTAAAGAGGCATGTGATACCTCTGCTTTGAAAAGGTCTGACAGGTAGGGGAGTGCAGAGGACACCTGTGCTGATATTTGGACCTTTTCTCTGTCTTGGCAGTATTAGGAAAACATTTTCAGTTTCGCCGTATAAAATTTTCTAGTGCTGGATTTCCAAGCCTCCCTTAATATGTAAGCAAGACATCAGAAAACATGTGCCTAATAGGTTTCCCTTAAGATGTAAGGCATATCATTTGAAAACTTGTGCCTGAAAGGGATGAGTGCTGATCTAGCCACACTGTCTGCCTTAGCTTCAGCAAGCTACACTGTTAGAAACTCATTGTGTTCTGAATGAAGAGTGCTCTCGAACAATCTGGTAATATATCACTGATAAGTATATTTCTTGGCACTTCTTTTCAGAGTTCTGAATTGTCGTAATTTTTGCCTGACTGAATTATTTTATAAATTTGCTGGCATTGTTTCTTGTTTTTGATCTGTACTGAAACTGGTCCCCCCCCCCGTTCATGTGGTGATGTTAAAGTTTATAAAACTGGTCTAACAGCTTTTTTGTTATCTGATCACTTCAAGGCTTGCTGATTTAAAAATAGTCCCTAGTTGTAAATTCATGCATGCACTGTTAGAAACTCCTTGTGTTCTGACTGAAGAATGCTCCAACAATCTGGAAATATATCGCTGATAAGTATATTTCTTGACACTTCTTTTCAAAGTTCTGCAATGTCTTAATTTTTGCCTGACTGAATTGTTTTATATATTTGCTGTTTCCGATCTGTACTGAAACTGAATTTCTCCCTACCACCCTCCCTATTGCTGTGGTGTTTGTTATAGTTGGTGGTTTTGCATTTGCCCGTCCCTACTGTAAATTTGATCTGGGACACTTCTCCCAGTCTAGTGTTCATTTTACCTAATACAGAAAGAGCATTTGAGAAGGCCAACCCACTTAGGTTCTTAACCTTGAATTATCTTGTGCTCCTGCTTCCGCCCCTTGCACTTTACTAAAAAAAAAAAAAAAACTCCTTGTGTTCTGACTGAGTGTGCTTGTCAGCTGATAAGTATATTTTTTGGCACTTTTAACTGTTCAGAATTGACTACTGTATCTGTTTTAATGTTTGAAAAAAAAAACAAAAAAAAAATAAATAAATCTCTCTACTTGTTTCCTGCCTTTCCATAACCAGTAGAGTCCAGTTTTCAGATTTTGCTGAATTCTGGGCTGTTTTCTAGTTTCTGTGTTGCCCAGACCTTACTAAGATACAAGGAAGCTTCTCTGTTCATTGGTGAGAGTGGTGAGCTTTGAGCAGCCTATCTGTTGCTGGAGGAGTGGTTTCAGCTCAGAATCTGTAGTTTTATTGGCTATTTTGGGCTATTTCTATCTCTTTCATCTTTCTGTTTAAAAACCCGTGTTTGTGCAGTTTTTGCACTTGTATTACCTCAGCAAGATCCTGCCTGGGTGTCCTGCAGAGTTCTACAGCAGCAGAGAGAGAAAAGGGAGACTTTGAGTGGGTTAAGTACCTCTGTTTTGCTTTTTTATTGCTTATTTTCACTAGCCACACTATTCCGAGTGTTTCTTATTAACTTTACAATTTATTTTAACTGCTTTTTCGAATTCTGATACTTTTTGCACTTTAAATGATCGTTTTTAAGTGTTTTTCAGCTGTTGAACTGTTGAGGGCTACACACTCAAGTGCGATAGCCATTTTTCTGCTTTAAAAGTGTTTGTTTTACTGTATCTGTTTTAATTTTTGAAAAAAAAAAAAACAAAAAAAAATCCTATTTCACTACTCATTTCCCTCCTTTCTATAACCAGTAGAGTCTGGTTTTCAAATTTTGCTGAATTCTGGGCTGTTTTGTAGTTTCTGTGTTGCCCAGACCTTAGTAAGATAGAAGGAAGCTTCTCTGTTCATCAGTGAGAGTGGTGAGCTTTGAGCAGACTATCTGTCACTGGCGGAGTCTTTCAACTCAGAATCTGTAGTTGTATTGGCCATTTTGGGCTATTTCTATCCCTTTTATCTTTCTATTTAAAAACCTGTGTTTGTGGGGGGTTTTGTGCTTGTATTACCTTAGCAAGATCCTGCCAGGGTGTCCTGAAGAGTTCTACAGTAGAGAGAGAGAAAAGGGAAAACTTTGAGTGGATTAAGTACCTCTGGTTTGCTTTTTATTGCTTATTTTCACTAGCCGCACTATTCCGAGTGTTTTTTATTAACTTCACAACTTATTTGAACTGTTCTTTTGAATTATGATACTGTTTGCACCTTAACTGATCATTTTTAAGTGATTTTCAACTGTTGAACTGTTGAGGGCTGCACACTCAAATGTGATAGCCATTTTTCTGCTTTAAAAGTGTTTGTTTTACAGTATGTGTTTTAATTTTTGAAAAAAACAAACAAACAAATTGTTTCCCACTTTTCTATAACCAGTAGAGTCCGGTTTTCAGATTTTTATGAATTCTGGGCTGTTTTGTAGTTTCTGTGTTGCCCAGACCTTACTAAAATAGAAGGAAGCTTCTCTGTTCATCAGTCTATCTGTCACTGGAGGAGTGATTTCAGCTTAGAATCTGTAGTTTTATTGGCCATTTTGGGCTATTTCTATCCCTTTCATCTTTCTGTTTAAAAACCCGTGTTTGTGAGGTTTTGCACATTGTGCAGCGCCGTTTAGCTAAGGTTAAACTATTCCATGTGTCAGAAAGTCTGCTCTTGTAATTTTCCCTTAGAACTAGACAGTTTTCTAGTTTTAGCACTCAAAACTGTTTCCTTGTGCTCAGCACTTTTTTCAAAACTCACTGCAAGCACTAAATAATCTACAAATTACTGCAGCACTCAACTTTCCTCACTTGTTAGGAGGAAAACAGTTTTTAGTACTTAAATTAATAAGCACCCATCCAGGCATGTCTAGGGGTCAGCTCCCTATATTTTCCCCTGTCCACCTGATGAATTTGGGTATCTTGGGGCGATGTAGCAATTGCCTCATGTACACTGATGACCCCCTCCTCCTACCACCCAACACTACAACCTGTGAGAGATGCACTTATATAGCCAAACTGGAAGCCAAGCTCTCCAGCCAAGACTGTACTAGACAGCTGAGAGGAGAAGGTAAACACCTACACTACACCACACTCAACATATAGTTCATCAAAACCTACACCACCTAAACCCACACATAGTAACACAAAACACACACCTACATTTGTAGAGGTTCTCAGTAAAAATCTGCCCAAAAAGAAACCTCCAAGCTGAAACGCAAGCAACCACCACCCCCAACACTACCCAAATGACACATAGCCCACAAAATCAGTGTGCCACTCACCTCAGCCCATAAGGCAAAACAACGTACCCAACACACTAGTCATAAGTGACTCTATAGTCAGGCACACTGATGTCCCGCTCACCAGGTTAAACAAGTAGAAAGTTACTGTCAGCTGCCTGTCGGGTGCCGGCATCTGCCACATAACGCAAGCACTAAGGTCACTCCACAACAAATACAAATATGGCTCTGTCATTGTCCATGTTGGTGTGAATGACCTGAGATATACCTCCCTGGACTACATGAAAAGAGACACGGAGGAGCTCTCAGATCATGTAGCCCAGGCAGGTATGACCCTAGCCCTAAGTAGCATCCTGCCATCTCTCAGAATGATACCACAATACAAGGATAAAATGATTGACGTCAAAATTGGCTAAGCTTCTGGTGTCATTCTAAGGAGATCCAGTGTCTCTTTGCCTGGGACGACATGATCGACAGACTACGATGCTTTGCCAGAGATGGCGTGCACCTGTCACCCCTGAGATTCCACATGCTGGCTAAGGCTCTTGCCACCCCTATAGTGCCTTTTTTAGGCAAGGCTCAAATGACAAACTCACCACTGTAGCTGGTATAAGCAATCAAAATCTGAGGGTAATGCTACTCCGTGCTAGAAGTCTAAACCTCAAAGTGCACTCACTCAAGGCACTCTGTAAAATGGAGAACATCAGCATCTGTGCAGTGATGGAGACCTGGTTCAAGGCTCCAGAGAGCACCCCTGCATTACCAGGTATAACTCATAGCACACCTTTCAGCCACCTAACCTGAACCAAAACACTAAAGGAGGAGGCGTGTCCATATTTATTAAGGATATCCACACCTTCAGGCTAGTTGCTTAGCATAATGCATCCAAAATTATCTAAGTGCAACCAACACTGGGCAAGACTGCAATCCAGGTTGTAGCTTGTTACAGATTCCCCACCATGCCTAATAATGCCCACTCAGCTCAATAACCTAATAATGGGCAACATCAATTACCCCACCATCAACTGGGAAAACTACTCATGTACTAACTCATTTGCTCAATGCTTTCTGGAATTCATAAATTCCATCGCCCTGGATCAGCTTGTCCATAACCCCACCAAGGGCAGCAATATCCTGGACCTGCTCATTACCAACATGGGCAACTGATGTTCCACGCCAGAGATCAACTCCTCGCTGGTCAGATCCAACCACAAGCTAATTACTCTAGACATCAATATCCCGCCCCCACCCCCATTAAAGAAACTACCGTAAAAAACTTCTCCAAAGCCAACTTCATGCTTCTTAAGACAGAAGTGGCAAGGTTCACAACATCCATACAGATAGTAAATAGAGGTATGACTGCTGAATGAGTGCATGGATGGTGCCATCCCCAACAGAACCAAGACGCTATCCTCCAAAAAAGGAAGCCAGTCTGGTGGTCCCCTGCCATAAATAAACTCTACAACAGAAGGAAGAGGCTGTTGCAAAAAAGAGTAAAGTCCCCTGATTGCAGGAACTCCCTGGTCAGCCTCAGTAAGAAGTTGGGATTCCTCATAAAATCCTCCAAAGCTAGTTATAAAAATAAAATCGCCACTGATTCTAAAGACAACCACAAAGCATTCTACAGCTATGTCCAGAATCTCAATGGCGACACTCAGATCTGCTCTGAGCTACAGCACAATGGCACTAGCTATACAAAACCAACTGATAATGCCAACATCCTGGCAGATAGGCTCAGTGCAAACTTCACCCCCTCCACCCCTCAAAGGGCCCATCACTATACCAGAAGAATGCAAAGCCCCTGTAATCACGGCTGCATAAGTAAAGACCACACTCTCCAAAGCCAAGAACATAACATCCATGGGACCTGACAACATCCCAAGCTGCATTCTGCACGAACTACAGAATGAACTTGGACCCTATTTACATACCATGTTCAATCATAGCCTCACTTCAGGCTTCGTCGTCCCTTTCCACAAAGGGGGTGCCACCACGGACCCTGGGAACTTCTGCCACATTCGTCAGACGAGCCTGGTCTGCAAGGCCATGGAACATATCATCTTGGAGCTTATAAACAAGGACATAGGTAACCTCCAAACTCTGGTCCCCACTCAGTTTGGGTTTGTAAAAATGTAGGTTATGTCTCCTAAACCTGATCAACTTCTTTAAAGTAGTCACCAGAGCTATGGACGAGGGTAAGGTGGTGCACACTGCCTATCTTGACCTCGACAAGGCTTTTGACACCATCCCCCACTCTGGAATTATAGATAAACTCACTAGACTGGGCATAAATTCCTAAGTCACAAGATGGGTGGCCAACTGGCTCACTGACAGAATCTACACATTGAAAGTAGCCGACTCCAAATCTCACATCAGACTAGTGACAAGTGGAGTACCACAGGGGTCAGTCCTGGGTCCTCTCCTGTTTGGCATCTACTTCTCAGAAGTCCAGGCTAATATAGCAGGTCTTTGGCTAATGAAGTTCGCAGACGACTGCAAACTAGGTGCCATAATTGAATATCCTAATGATGTGGACATTCTACAAAGGGGCCTCACTGAGACTGATGCTTGGTGTCAAAGTCATGGCCTCAAGCTCAATGCCAAGAAGTGCATTGTCATCCCCTTTGGGAAAAACACTGTACCCATGAACTACCACATAGGCGGTAGCCTACTAAACACCGAAAGTGTGATAAGAGACCATGGGACACAGGTGGACAGTAGTCTCTCCATTGATAATCTCATCGCCACAGTAAGGAAATCCTTCTACGTGGCACACCTAATCACAAAGGGGTTCACCTCCAGGAAAAAAAGAGGTCATTGTTCCTGTCTACTCATCCCTCATCAGACCTATTATAGAGTACAATGCCCCACTAAGAGGATTACCGGCCTCAAACAGATGTCATATGCAGACCATCTCAAAAAAACTCCAGCTCTCCTCTATCGCTTATCGCCTACTCAGAGGCGACCCCTGCCTAACATAGAAAGCCATGTCAAACCCAGATCTGTTGAACATGTTACATATAATGAAACCCCACTCCCTCCAAGCCACATGCTCCAGGGACGTAAACTTTGCCACCACAATAAACAGAACATGCTGGATGGATAGATTTCTGTCCCAGAGACTTCCCATGCTCTGGAACAGACTAACCACTCATGTCAAGCAAAGCTCCTCATTAGCTCTCTTTAAGAAAAATCTCGACAATTGGATGGGAAATAGGAAATTCACCCCGGGGATCACTTCCATGGCTCTGCTAGACAGGGGCGTAGGAAAATAACTTTCTTGGGTGGCGAAAGACAGGGAAATTTTTTTTGGCTAGGCTTGTATAAGCCCCAGAGCTGATAGACTATTACCTACCTATGAACCTATACGCTTGAGTGAATAGTCAGCCCCCTACTTGGGTTAGAAGGTCCTCAAGCTGAGGCAGTATAGGCAGTCATTTCTTTGCTAGGATGAGCAGAAGTGGCAACCAATATTACCTGGGACCAAAAGGTGCTGTCAAGAACATTTTTGGCTTCAGTTCTTTGATATTTTTTAATACACTGAGGATTCAGAGAATGTGAGGGAAACTGTACAGATATTGTTTAGTTTCTGGGAATGCAAAATGGAGTATTTGTGGAACACCCATTTGTAGACTGTCTAAGAACAATTCCCTCTTTAACATCCATATGTTGGGGTCTAATGATGTTATGTTTAAGTAGTCTACCAAGCTGTTGTTCTGAGAAAGGATGCATTAAGCCCTGCCCATCAGTCCTGTGTCCTCTGCTAGTTCCCATAACTGAGTGACCAGTCTGCACAAGAGTTAGGAATGAGCTCCCTCCCCCATTTTTTTATGCACCACTTTGCTGTGGTATTGTCTGTCATAAAAACAGGGTCCCTTTTGCCAGATGTGGTCGTATGTTCTGTTGACTGGAATACTGCCTTCATCTCTGATATTTTGTGCTCTTTTCTGAAGATGCCCTGAATCACCAGCATTCTCAGCTTCCATGCAGAGTCTGAGCAGTCTTTTGTGAGAATTGAGACATTGATTCTGCTCTGAAGGACACTTCTAGGTTTAAAAGGATTTGCCCTATTCATCAAACAAGTTCCTTCTTCATGCAGGGTAGATAGAAAATGTTAATCTGTAGGGAATGTGCATGCTAGCATCACCCGTTTGTAAGATACCTTTGCAGGTTTTTGATGTTCAACTTTGCCAGTGGAACTATAATTATGCAGGAGACCATATACCCCAGGAATCTGAGGATTTCAGCAGTCTTGCTAAAATTTTAGGTAAGGAGCAGTAATTTGTCTTGAGATATGAAAGCTTTTTGCTTGTATGTGTCCCAGAGAGCTCCCAGGATGGTAAGTTGCCTTACTGGCTTTGACAGAGACTTTTGGAGGTTCAAGGACAGTCTTGTGCTCTGGAAGCAGGTCATAGTGGTTTGTAAAGCCCTGTCTCCAGCAGGGACGAGGATTGGATGATGCAGTTGTTCTAGTATTGATAAATTTGAACACTCTTTTGTTCTGCAAAAGACAGTGACTGAAGCCAGGCACTTTGAAGATACCCTGGGTGTACTACACAAACTTAAGGGCAAGGATGTGAATTGGTAATGTAATCCCCTTGACTCAAATTGTGGGGACCTGCCTTATCTGTCTTTGCTGTGAGAATGTGCCAATAAGTATCCTTTAGAGCTAACATCACCATAATGGCTTGCGGAGGGATGAGGGTGTGAGATGTTCTATAATGACAGCATCTTAAATTTTGGAGCCATTCAATAACTTTTTAGTCTTGAAACATCTGGAAAGCATCTCCAGGACTCTTCCTTTCTTAGGATCATAGGAAGTTACTAGGCTATTGGCCTTGAGGCCGTTACAAGCCTAGCCAAGAATTTAGCCCATGTTCCAACAAGTCAGCACCTGATGCCCCTGTCCAGCAGTGACCCACCTGGAATCCTGGTATCCCAGTATCCCAGGGGTGTATTTTCTGTTCCCCATCCAATTATCTAGGTTGCACTCAAAAAGGATTAATGGGGTACCCTGCTTGACGTGGAGAGGGAGTCTATTCCACAGAAAGGGGAGTTTCTAGGACACAAATCTGTACTGCCAACAAGTCTTGTTGAAGTCACAGACCAGGTTGAGGTCTCGCTTGCAGGTTACTTGAGTGGAGGTTGACTTGCAGATATGTAGTAGTCCCATCAAGGTGGGGTCCGAGATTGTTATGTATGCCAGACAGGGATCTCCTCTGAGTATGAGACTGAGTAGAGGAACAGGACTTTTAGCCTATCTGTGTAGGGTAGATGTTTGAGGCCTTGGATTCTTCTGGTGAGGAACCTCTGTGGTCACTCCAGCTGCTGCATGTGCTTTGTGAGGTACATGCCAAAAGGGGAGTACTCAATAATGGGTCTTATAAGGGAAGAATACAGGGATGTTATGACCTCCTTGTCCCTGGATGATATAACCTTCTTAATAAGGTGGGACATGTAGAAAGCTTTCTGTACAATGGAGGCAGTATGGTGGTCAAAAGTCAGTTTGCTATCAACCTGGGTGCCCAAGTCCCTCACGACTGATTGCATGCCTAGGACCTTGTTATTAATGTGATCATTTGTGGGGACATTACTCTCCCCAAAGGGGATGTTGATGCATTTTTTGGCATTCAGCTTGAGGTCATGTTTCTGGCACCACTAGGGGAACTGATGACAGCACTCAGCTTGCAGTCATCTGCAAACTTGGTCAGCCATAGCCCACTGGTTTTGTCCTGCACCTCAGAAAAGTGTATCCCAAACAACAGAGGCCCCAAGACCGATCCCTGGGGTACACTGCTCATTATGGGTCTACTTGCTTGAGGCGGCTTCCCCAATTTTGACTAGGTGGGTTCTTTCGGTGAGTCAGTTTGCTACCCATCTGATAACATATGGATTGATGCCTAGTTGAGAGAGTTTATCTATTATACCTGAGTGGAGAATAGTAGCAAATGCTTTGGCCAGGTCAGGATAGGTGGTGTGCACCGTCTTCCCTTCATCCATGGCTTTGGTGACTGTGTCAAAGAAGTTGTGCATAGTCTTCCCTTCATCCATGGCTTTGGTGACTGTGTCAAAGAAGTTGACCAAATTTAACAGGCATGACCTCCCCTTGCTGAAACCAAAATGTGTGGGATTGAGTGCTTGGAGGTTACCAATGTCCTTGTTAATGAGGTGCATGATACTCCATTCCATGGCTTTGCAGATCAGGCTAGTTAGGCTGATGGATCTCTAATTTACTGGATTGGTGGACACACCACCTTTGTGCAAAGGGATGGGACAAAGCCGATACTCAGGTTTCTATTGAATAGAGTGCCTAATGGTGCTGCAAGTTCATGCTTGAGCTCATGAAACTAGAACCTGTTCCTTTTCCATTTTCCAGTACTGTCTCTATAGTACCATGTAACTTCAAGTTTTCTATCTCTAACTGCAGATGCTGCTGATCTTTTGGGATGGGTGGAATGACAGTGGATTTTGGTTGTATGCTGCAGTTCTTTGTATAATGTGTAACAACTATTTTCCATGAGTAATGACTTCAGTCTGTTCTGCAAAGAAGACCAGGCTGCCTCATTTTTCTGTCTCGGAAGTTGGAGGTAGGAACACTGTGTGTGGGTGGGGTGGGGGGGGGGGGCTGGGGTTGGTGTTTTGACTAGGGGAGGAAGGTGCTATTGTATATCACAGCTGCTCCCTCTAGTTTTCACTGTCCTGAGGGCCTATTGCCACTTTCTCCATACCTGCCATTCTTCCCTTCCTGGGCTAGGTTTCATGTCTTGTTTTGCTTAACAGGAAAGGTTCATTTTTGCTAGAGTAGCTTATGACATATCTAAGGGGAGGACTGAAACACGCCCTTGAGAGATTGCATATTTTTCTCCTTCTCCAGATTCTTGAACATTGTCTCTGCAAGGGATCCGTAAAGAAGCTTCTAATCCATAGGAACATAGCTCTGCTTTTACATGCTGTGAAAGGAGTCGCGTCCTCAGTCAGGCATGCCTCCTAGCTACTGATTTTGCTGCAGTGCATCTGCAACTTCATAATCCCATTTCAAGGAATGTCTGACAGTCTGGGAACTGAAGTTACATAGATCAAGCATCTCCTTTCTAAAGCCCTTGTCTTTAACCCCATCTGCCTTCCATCTGAGCTGATCATGGAGAGACAGGATAGCTATGGTGTAAGTGTGTTTTTTCTAAACTGCTTAAGTATTCTGCTGCAGCCATAATGGATCTCCTACTGCAATCCATGGATACAACTGCTGGAGCCATTGGAGGATTTTTTGTAAAGATGTCTATGTATGATATAGACTTTTTAAAAGCAGTCTGACTTTCTGGGAGTATGGGCTGGGAATCAGGTTACAAGGATGCAGAGAAAAATGCATCATCCAGGACTTATAACACTGCAGTATGGTCAGGGGTGTTGATTGTGGCAGGCCGAGAAAGTGTACCAAATCTAGTCCTTGGTAAATTCTCCTTCATCCTATGAAACGTTTTTCTAAAAGAAAGACTCTCAGAAGAGAAGTTCAAGCAGACAATAGCTACAAGTAATATGATTTTGCTTGCAGCAAAATTGCAAAGTCATTTCTACTGTATATGTAACTGCTTATAAACACATTTTACTGTAAATAAAAAAGTATAGAAAAGGTACTGTCAAAACTGCGAAGACTGTGTCAGTTGTTTGACATGTTTTGTATGTGTGGATGGGGAGGCTGGCACTTCTGCTACCATTATAGTTTGTAAGATGTGATTCATTTTTAAACACCTTTATTGAATTATCACTTGTGACCTAGGTACATTTATGTAAAACTAATCAAACTGTATTAAGAAGTTGTGGTTCATGAAAGTGAGTGAGTGTTAAGCTAGATGCCTCTGCAATGTGTTATTTTTGAAATAATCTGTTGTAGCATTTGACTGTTTGTCAGTATTTTTGCTTTGTAAGGGGTAGCACCCCTTCCTGTTAATTTCTGTGTTAGCCCTTGTAACAATTAGTGGATTTGACAGAGGAGAAATGGGATGCACCAGACTCCCTGCAAAACTAGATAAGGATGCCATTTGTTATATATTATTGATTGAAGTCAGTAGCCATAAGCTGCTTACTGTGGAGAAGCTAGAGAATATGTATTTATTTGTTTTTTTTTTCTGTTTGTTGAGCGGGTATGTTCCACTACATCAGTGTCCTCTTTTCAGGGGAGACTCAAGGTGGAATTCATAGTGACTAAGGGGAAATGTTGCCAGGATACTGGAACTTTCCCTACTCTTTTTTTTCATAAGTACTGTGGGATCTTTTACATCCACCTGAGCTACCACTGACTCAGGCAGATGGGACTTCAGTTAACTATCTCTTCCAAATTATAACACAAACAGGAGTGCAATACACCCCTTATGCTGCACTGCAACCTCAGTATTGGAAAATTAGGGCAAACAGTTAGTGTAGTAATATAACCTACTGCCTTCTGACCTTCTAGCACCAAAGAAGAGTTTGCTATGTGTTGAAGTACATAGGGGGTTACTAGGCTAATGGCCCTGGAGCCCTTACAAGTCTAGCCATATTTATCCTGAACTGCCTCAGTTGTCGGTGGTTACGTGAGTGAAGTTCACAGAGGTAAAGATCTATGGTAGTTAATATTGACTTTCTCTGTCCAGAAGGGTTATGGGCACCACCCCAGGAGTGAATTTACGGTCACCCATCCATTGATCTGTTTGCATTTTAAAAGGGTCAGGGAGGTCATACGTTTCACATGAATTGAAAACTTGTTCCAGAGAAGGGGCATTCTCTGGGAGATGTATCTGTCTCTCTAGCAGAGTCTGTAACGTATTTGCACTTCTGTTTTATCCACCATTGAAGAGATGCTTACACTTTTTGAATATCTTCTTTTTTATTTAAAATCTGTTATAGGTAACATTATCAGAGCTTTGTACATTTATGAGTAGAGTGTCTGACCAACAGTATCTTGCAGTATAATGGAACATTACAATGAAGTAGCTTTAGTAGGTATATGCAGCAAGTATTTATTTATTGCTGATTACAGCAATTGTGTCATAATAATTATTATGTCACTTGCATGATGCTTTTAAAGAGTACAATATGTGCTGCAGTGTTTGTATCTGGATTGTTTCTTTTTGCTGTTGATGGACTAGGCTATATGTGAAAAGGGCTGTCCAGTTAAGGAAAGCTACAAAGAATTATGTTAATTAACTAAAAGTAAGTGTTTTAGTAAAAACTGAGTATGATTGACTGTGGTAAAGACATTAAGCATCTGTTGAGCAGTTAGGAATGTGAATAACATGAGTACATTTGAAGGAGATTTAACAAGTAAATGAAATGATTGATATTCAGAAAACAAGTAAAGGAATTTGGTGGCCCCCTCCATCTCTGCTGTGTAATACATGAAGATATGAAAGAGGGTTCTGAATAGAGCCCTGTTGAATAATTAATGAGTTTGGCATACATACGACGTAACGCATGTGCCATTTACTGAGTGAGCTATTGTGCCCAACATTGCGATGTGGGGCTATGTTAGGTTTGGGGCACATTTACAGAGCTTTTCAACCTACCAGGGAGAATATATCTATATTTTAAACTACACATATAAAAGGGTGTTAAAATCAGTGATTGATACAACCCAAAAATGACATCTAAACTCCAATATAGCCATTTAGTGTTACAGCAATACAGATTTATGCTCCAGTTACAGATGCAGAAGTCATAATTCAAATATTTTACGAGGATGTATAACACTTCCTGGAAATAATACCAAAAAGAGCTTACATTTATCATAAGGGATTGGAATGCTAAAGTTGGTAGTCAAAGAACAATTAATTACCAAATTTGGCTTTGGAGTATGAAATTAATAGGTGCATAGACTAGTAGAATTCTGCCAAGATAATTTGGTTGTCATAGTAAGCACTGTCTTTCAATAGCCTGGTAGATAGCTGTCAGTACCAAAATCAGATTGACTGTGTACTTTCTAGATGAACGTTGGAAGAGATCTATACAGTCAACAAAACAAGACCTGGAGCTGACTACGGATCAGAACATCAGCTTCTTATTGCAAAATTTAGAACTTTAAATTAAAGAAAACAGGAAAAACCAAATAGATACAAGTGGAGATGTAGAACATATTTAAGGGACTTAGACATGAAGAGCTATGGAGAGATGTTTGTGATATTCTCTGGGAAATGACAGCAAACCTATACCAAATAGTAAGAAGATTAAAAAAGCAAAATGTCCGTGAAGTATTTAGAACTGACTGAGATAAAAAGGAGCACAAAAGGCACATGAAGTATGAGAAATATATCAAACTATATGCAGAGCTTCAGAGAGTGGCAAGAAGCGACAAAGGGGCATATTAAATGCGCAGTGCAAAGGAATGGAAAAAGATAGTACAATGGGAAAGATAAGCAATCTTTTCAGGAAGACTGGAGATGGTAAGGGAAACTTTCGGGTAAAAATGGGAATGATAAAAGCCAAAGATGGTTGGAACCTAGCAAAATTAGGAGACATAAAGAAAATGTTGCAGAACTTTACAGAACTATATAAGGACAACACTAACACTACAGATACATACAATGGTATGTTCTCTGATCTAGAGTCAGATATCCTGGAGAGTGAAGTGAAATGGGTTCTGAAATGGCTTGTTAATAACAAGGCTGCAGTGAGTAATGGAATTATGGTTGAAGTAGTTAAACTCTGGTAAAATTATGTTAAGCGTTGCTTGGAATTTGACATGAAGTTATGAAAACACAGCACTGGCCACTGGATTGGAAAATGTCAGTTTATATTCCAATTTCAAATTATTGAACAGCTGCACTTGTTTCAGTTGGTAGCAAGATAATGCTTAAGATCATATAAACTAGACTCCAGCAATATGTGGACCGAAAGATGCCACATGACCGAGCTAGTTTTAAAGTGGGTAAAGATACCAGAGATCAAACTGCCAACATCCACTGGATAATAGAGAAAGGAAGGGAGTTTAAGGGAAAAAATGCTTCTATTTTATTGACTACTGAAACCTTTGACTGTATAGACCTCTACAAACTGCAGGAAGTTCTTAGAGAAATGGGGGTACCAGGTCACATTATTTGCCTCTCGAGGAATCGGTATGCAGAAAAGAAGTAACAATTGGAACCAAATGTGGGAGACATTAATGTCACTAAACTGATAAAAGAATACAGCAAAGCTGTATATTGTCACCCTGCTTATTTAATTTTTATGCTGACTATATCATGCAAAATTTCTGGGCTAAATGAATCAGGTACTGGAATCAAAATTGTTGGGATGAATATTAACAGCCTTAGATATGCATATGGTACCACTCTGATGGCTGAAAGTGAGGAGTTGAAGAGCCTGGAAATGAAGTGGAAAATAGGGCAAACGTTGGTTTTGCTACTCAACATCAAAAACATTAAAATATGTGATCAAGCATAATTAATTCTTTACAGATAATAGGGGAAGAAGTTCAGGCAATGACAGACTTTATTTTCCTGGGCTTAATGATCATTGCATATGGTGACAGTAGGCATGCAATTAAAAGAAATTTGCTTCTTGCAAGGAAAATTATGGCAAATCTGGCAGTGCCCTTTGCATGAATCTATAAGCATCATCCCAAGTATAATCCCCACTCTTTACCTTATGAGGAAATGTTGAGAATAAGATGGGCTTATAGTATTCAAAGCATTTTTAAGTGAAGTTCAAAATGTGTATATTATGTTTTTTAGATGTGTATGAGACAGATTGTATAGTTAAGGCATATAGAAAAGTATGTAAATTATCAGGGGATTAAACCTTAAACATGTCTTTATAGCAATGTCTTTTGGCTTCTTCTGTTAGGGGTCGCCACAGTGGATCACCAGTCCACAGATCGATTGGCAGTGGGGTTTTACAATGTCGAGTTGCCAGCCCAGTGCCCTTAAGCATATCATTATATGTAATCTAAATTTTAAAAGAGTTGGTGTTGGTTACTTTTCATCTTCTAGAGACATAGAGCGTATGTATTTTGTAATAAACTACAGTGTACTGTTAAATGAGTTTGTTAATATGGTGAAAATAATTGGTTGGTTTTATTGCAAGACAGTTTTAGGCCATCTTTGTAAGAACCCCCCTATTCTATATATAAGGGATGTAATCTGGGTGTTTTTTTAAGCACAGAGATTTTTTTGTGCCAAGAATATTCCATGGTAATGTGTCAGATTCATGCAAGGGGCACTACAAGGTGAGGTAGTTGCTTGTGTCCTGGATGTATAGTTTTTGGTTTTGGAAAAATTAACAGAGTACTTTTTTGCATACAAAGAAAGTTCAGAAGTCCACTTGTGATTCAGAAAGTGTGGTATATGCTTTTAAGGGGTCTATATTCAGTCATCAAACAGAAAAGCATCAAACGGCATGTTTCACCAAACATGCTGTTCATCAAGCTGTTTGAGAAAAAATGCATTATGGTAGGGATCAGGAAATTTGCCCTTTCCTCACTGTAGTATGATCTCGGAGTTGGTGTATATAATTAGTGGAGGGTATGGGGGGCACAGCCCTCTCCATGAGGAGTTTCGCTGAACCGCATTTTCACTGTAATGCCATTCAGCAATTTTTCCATTCAGTGACTGAACATAGACTTGTTTTAAGTGTCCAAGTGTCCATGTGATCTTTTTTATATTGGGGAAATGGAGATAAAATTGAGGCAAAGATTGAGGGAACATTTAAGGGATATTAGGATTGGTAAATAGTCTTGCAGCTGACCATTTTGCTAGTGTTCATAGTAAACTAGATCAGGATTTACAGGCTTCTGTATTTATTATAATAGATCGTACAGTAGTGTATCATACCTGTTTGGAAAACTTACTTTTATATAAGAAAAGTTTGTGTATTTTAAAATTTGGAGTTTTATCTCACTGACGGGATAAATAGGGATATTAATTGGGAATATTTGATTTGATTTGTTAGTTGATTGGGTACTTAAGTAATATCGCAACCAGATTCCATACAACTCAGTAGGTCATTGTATTTCCCAATTCTAGCAGAAGACATCAGTTTATGTATGTGTTGTAAGTAAAATGAATTTCAGTATCTGTAGTATAAATGCATTTATCCAAAAGTAATTTTATTTCGGGATGATCAGACTGTCACATACTTCTTGACCAGGGTAATATTGTTCCGACACATTTCTCACCTTTTTTGTTAAAGAATTCCAGACAAAGCCGAAAACAATGGACAAATGCCTAAAACCGTAGACAGATTTTTAAATACCGGCCTTATAAACTTAGTTGCTCGAATAACATGCTTGCATTACCATAATTTTATGAAGGACGTAAGTGTAACAGACTAAAAACATAATATGAAAACAAGACATCATGCACAGTTGTCGACACTTGACAGGTATGTTTAGGATGATGGATTTCACTGGCAAGGGGATTAAGTGGCAATTTCCCATTCCAAACACATGATCCGCTTTAATTGTTAATTTCATTACACATTTCCCTTACTTTTTCAGAAATGAGAATGCAGTTCTCTGTAGAGAAATGTAACACTGTGCCTAACTGAGTTAAAAACTTGTTGTTTCAAATAGCTCCCATCCATGAACGAGTAAAAGTAATAGGGGTCTTACAGTAGGCAGGGTTCCATCACTGTTGGACATACTGCCCTCAAAAAAAAAAAAAAAAAAATATATATATATATATATGTGTGTGTATACGTGTGTGTATATATATATATATATATATATATATATATATATATAAAATATATTGGGAAGAAAGATTTATACAGGTTTCTGAAGGAAAAGTAAAGAAGAATGTAATGAATCACATTTCAGAAAATAACGTTAATACATTTGTTGGCACATGAAGGGCATGTCAATATATCGAGTGACTTGTTTGGAATCTGGATGTGGTAATAGGCAAGTACCATTGATTGTTTTACTGGTTTCCTCTCTCCTCTGTCTTTCTCCCTCTCTTTCTCTCTCTCTGTTTATGTGTATATGTGTTATTGGTTTCCTCTATCTTTTTCTCTCACTCGCTTTC
>NC_056739.1:1983051016-1983263516 GCF_019279795.1 Protopterus annectens
GCTGAAAGCTGATTATTTCTCCCAAAATTTTCTTAAGGTCCAGAATAGCAGTTTCAGGTGGAATATAAATGCATGCCAGCATAATTCTCCTCCCTTACCAGTAGCCCCTTACTATTAATATCTTTTTCCCCTCTCTTCTATCACTATTGGAGCTGCTCTAGCAATTAGTATAAGCACTCCCCGTTTCCTTTGTTCCTGGTATTCTTCTGAATTTACATCATGAAATCCTGTCTTTATCAAATTCATATACTTGCATTGTTCAAAATGTTTCTCCTGTAGCACTGCTATTTGCAGTTTGCATTTCTTAATATAATTCAATACTCTTATTTTTTTGTGTATACCTGTGAGGCCATTCACGTTCCAAAATGATATGTTTAGTGTAACCATTATGATAAGTTGTTATTCCCACCTATTGTATATGAACGTTTTTTAAATGTCTGTTTCCAGCTTTTGTCTTACATGCGCCCACTAATGTTTGGCAGGTTAATCCCTTATACACTTGCTTTTTTCATCTCCATTTGATCCCATGTCACGTTTTATAAGACTTTTTGTTTTAATGAAAACCCTCACAAAATCCCGATAACCATTTAAATTAAAACAAACACATAAAACTGTGTACATCTTGAAATAATGATGTTTAACCCTCTTGCTGTGAACAATTTTCCCAAATTAACAGCTACACCCACATGCATTATGTAACCTAAAATTAAGGTCATCCATGCTATGACTCATGTTACAAAATCTGCTTCTATTTACACTAATTGCTGTCTGCTCTTGTCTTATTTTTATTCTCTTCTCAGATGCGAAAACCACATGTATGCTTTCAGAAAACATTAACTTTAAGTCTAAAGGAAAAGTACACTGGCTATATTTAAATAAAACTAAATTATACATTGTTTTGGAATGCATTCAAGTATTTAGTGACCAGAAAGGCAGTAATTTCAAATTTTATGTTTATTGACCTGCTTGTCCTTGTACCTTTTAATTTTACATTTCTGTCAGCAAACTATATCCATACCTCTCAATTTATTGCCTTCATCTTTAGTCAACTTGCCTCCATGGAAACATCAGTGGAAAATGTAGACCTGCCCAGCTGCAGAATTCTCAACTGGCTGTAAATGTTTATTTGCTTAAGGGAAATTATTTAATTTACATTGTGGTGTCTCATTTTTTAAAACCCACTTATATTCACACAGACACACACAAATTAATAGATTAAACTAAGGGCATTAATTCAGGCATTCACCTATTAAGGCTACATGTATATTAGAATCAGTGCACTTTTACACCACAACCCTCACCACAACAATCCAAGATTACAGCCTCTTAACTTAAGCATGCTTTTGTCCAGACTTTTTTCTCTTTGTACATTGTAATGCCTATATTTTTTAAACTAATAATGAAAAAATGTACTTGTTTACTTACAGCTACTTTTTCTTTTTTCCCTTTTAGTGTCCTTCTAAATGTAAATGACATGGAGTATATGCCTTTCAGTCCTCCACAAGTTTAACAAAGTCAACAAGAGTCAAGTCTTTCTTAGCCACTTTTTCTTGTAAAGCCATATTTTAGAAATCTGATTCACACTTTATAGTCTCACATCTTTTCACCAATATCAGTGTTCCTAGTCTTCTTCCTGTTCAACTCCATCTCTCAGCGCCAGACTCTGGTTCAAGACCAAGGTACTTTTGATTCTTTTAGTCAACTCCTGTGTTTTTTTCTGCCTCTCAACCATTTTCCTTTGAAATGTTGGAAAAGGTTTCACTGGCAAAGTCTCTGCATTAGCTTTATTATCAGGAGAATGAGAAACTGAGTTCCCTACTATTTTGATGGCTGACTTTTCTGTGGACAAACTTTTGTATTTCCCCTGTGGCCTGTTCTGTATAAAAAATTATTTGATCCTGCAGGAAAAATATTCTGAAGGCAGTTGGGTACAGCAACTTGAATCCTACACCTGCCTCTTACAATTCCCTGATTGCTGGGATAAACCTGCTTCTCTTCTACCTGGTATTCAGTGAATAATCATTTTCCACAAACACTCTGCTGTCTCCAGTTTTACTACTCTGCCCTGTTGCTATATAGTTTTGTCAGGATAAACTCTTTCTTATGGTATGATTGCATCTTTACTGATACAGGTCTTGGCTGCTTTCTCATCACCAGGTTTGGAGAACACACACAATGTGCCACATTCTGCTGTAGAATACCAGTCCAGTTACTTGTTGATGCAGTCTGTTCCTTCAATTTTCTTTGGTATGGCAGAAGATCTCACATTTCCTTTGCATGCTCTGTCCTCTAATTCTACCATTTTTTTTTGAAACAGCTCATGTTGAGCAGTTTCATACTCAGCCATTTCAGTTTGACATCTGAATTTTTGCAGTTTTATTAGTTCATCTGAAAAGCTCTTTAAAGTGTGTTCCATTCCCAGCCTTTTATTTGAGTTGATATACTCCTTCAATGTTTCATTTATTTTAATCAGCTCTGAGCAAATTTGATTTATTTCTTTCCTGTAAATTACGGGAAGCCATCTCTTGTACCAAAGGTGGAGCTTGAATAGCTTTTTGTTGAAGAGCAGCAGGATTCTTCCCACTCCTTGTTTTCTCTTCACCTTCTCTAGTTGATTTTCTTTCAGCTGTCTTACATTTCTTCTTTGCTGGCATCCAGGCAGTGTACTTGCTAGCATGTATCTGAATTTTACTAAAACTTTCAGAAATACTGACTCTTATCTGTCATTTTCGTTTTTCACAATGGGAGAGCTGACATTAGCTGTTGATTAGTGTGCAGCCATCTTGAAAAACCTGACACTTTTTTTAATGCAAAAACAAAAGGTCATTTGCACCTTTACACATGATCTTTAAAGAACAAAGCACAAGACAGCTAGTTTGGCAAGCAGTCTTTTTCATTAATAAGTGCTAATAATGCCCTGCATCCGAGCAGGTTTCTGCTTGTTTCCTTATCATGCATCACTGCACATTGCCTCACAATTGTGCGCCAAAGCCGGACAGTTAAATTCAGCAAACATTCCACTAAAATCCAGGCAGAAATATCCATTTGCCAAGCTACTCCATGATCATTTCTGAAAAGCCACCCTTAATGACAGTCTCAACATAGCTTTATGGACATTTGGACTACTCTTGTTTCTTCTGGCAACCTTGCTGACTTGGGTCTCTTGAGGCAGTGTAGCAATTGCCTCATGTACACAGACAGCATTCTACTAATAACACAGTCTAGTACAGAGTGCAAGTGATGCATTTACAGCAGGAATCTAGAATCTGTTCTCTCTCTCTCTCTCTCACTCACTTAAAACAGTAACACTGAGAAGGTTGTCAACTCATCGACCACTACATATTCACATAGTACACTATTCATACACGTAGTACTTATCAAACATGTATATCCACATATGCGGGGTTCTTTCGAAAAACTTACTGAAACACCAGAAACCTCCAAAACACAAGTCTGCTACAGCTAACACTGTCTCCACAGCATCCATTACACATAGCAACACCAGTGTCTCACCCACCAAGCCCATAAAGCGTAACACTCAAAAAATATGTTTTCTTGTCATTGGAGTCTCAGTAGTGAGACACACGGATGTCCCACTCACCAGGTTGGACAAGGAGAAAGTCACGGTCAGCTGCTTGTCCAGTGTCAGGATTCGCCAAATAGCACATGCACTCAGGTCTCTCCGCAGCAAGTACCATTATGACACTGTCATAGTTCATGGTGGTGTAAATGTTCTGAGATATACCTCACTGGACTGTATGAAAAGAGACATGGTCGAGCTCTCTTGCGTATGTGTCCCAGGCAGGTATGTCTCTAGCCTTGAGTAACTTACTACCCTTACCTAAATGATGCCACAGTATCCACAGTATAAACAAAAAAATGGTTGATTTCAGTAATTGGCTTAGTTTTTGATGTCATTCCAAGGGGATCCACTTCCTGTCTGCCTAGGAAGCCATGGCCAGCTGCTTTGCCAGAGATGGTTTGCACCTGGCACTCCCTAGGCTTTTGGCTGTCAGCAAAGGCGTTTGCCTCTCCCAGAGTGCCGTTTTTTAGGCAATGTCTCAATTCAGCATTACCAATGTGAAATTAACCAGTCAGAACAAAAATAAGGGCATTCTGCTAAATGCTAGGAGTTTAAACCAAAAACTACATGCCCTTGAAGCACTTCTATCACTAGAAGATGTAGGTGTCTGTGCGGTCACAGAAACCTGGTTTAAGGCCTTAGAGAGTACCCTGGCCCTGCAAGGCTACAATGCCTTCCACACCCTTAGACCACAAAATGAACACCTGAAAGCCAAAGGAGGCATTGTTTCAATCTATATTAGAAATAAATTTACCTCACATCTAGTTAGACTGGAAAACTCCATGGAGTTACTCCAGGTCCAGGTTACAGTGATTAAGAGACACATTCAAGTCCTAGCCAGTTATAGATTCCCCTGCATGGGTCACTACACCCACAAAGCCTACTTATCCAAACTGACAACAATCCATATTTTACCGAACACACTGGTTATGGGGGATTTCAATTATTCCACCATCAATTGGGAAACGTAATCTAGTCCACATTCGCTAGCAAGTTCCTTGACTTTGAGAATGTAAATGTCCTGGAGTAAATTGTCCATACCCCGACAAGAGGAACAAACATTCTAGATCTGGTCCTCACCAACATTTTAAACAGGGGCACTGCTCAACTGTTGGACCCACATTAGTTAAAACTGACCACATATCAGTCACCTTCAAACTGACACTAACACCAGAACTCACACAGGTTGAAAGCAGACTAAAAAACTTCACCAAGGTATATACCGTCCTAGGTGAAGATATAAATGCATTCCAAGCCCCACCCCAAGCTGAAAGTGGTAACTATGCCAAAGCTTACACTAAAGCCCTGTACAATCACTTGCATAAGTGTATAAACTCAGCTGTGCCAGATAGAATCAGAGCCAGAGCCCAAGTAAAATCAAGCTGCCATAGTGGACTTCCAGCATCAACAAACTCAGCAATAAATGCAAAAAGTTGCTGTCCAAGAAAACAAATATAAAGACCTAGCAATCGAAAAGCACCCTTCTCAGCCTTAACAGACAAATAAGGCAATTTGTCAAATCCTCCAAGAGATCCTTTGAGAGAAACCTAGCAAGCACTGACAAGGATAGCCATAAGGCCTTTTACAGCTATTTACATAACCTAAAGGGTAGGACCCAAGTGTGTGTAGAATGTGTGGCCAATGGTGTCACACGCACACAGACATACAGAGATAGCAAAGCTGCTAGTGGATAGTTTGGTGAAAATTTCACTCCCTTATCCCCTCCTAACTTACAGCAAACCCTCCCCACACACCTTATATATCTGATGAGCAGGTCCTCAAAGCCCTGTCCAAGGCAAAGAACACAGCCTTTATTGGACCAGATTACATCCCAGGCTGTCTTCTAAACAAGCTAAAACATGAACTAGCATCACCACTAAGTACCTTTTTCAGTCATAGCCTAACCACATGCTTTGTTCCTGCGGAATGGTGAACAACTACAGTTATTCCCTTCCACAGAGGTGGCCTAACAACATACCCAGGGAATTACAGACCCATAAGCCTGACTAGCCTCTTCTATAAGTTCATGGAATGTATCATTATGGACCTCTTAAATAAAGACATAGGTGACCTCCAAACCCTGGATTCTAGCCAATTCAGCTTCGTGAAGGGCAGATCCTGCCTGTTAAATCTGGTGGATTTCTTTAAAAGTGCGACATCATTGATGAGGGCATATCTGTGCACACAGCATACCACGATTTGGCAAAGGCTTTCGACACAATCCCACATTCAAGCATTAGCGATAAATGTAGCAAACTGAATGTAAACCCCTTTGCTGTAAAATGGGTTGCCAACTGGCTCACAAACCGCACACATGCTATCAAAGTGGATGACTCCATATCAACCTGTTACCAGCAGGGTGCCACGGGCGTCAGTGCTGGGCCCCCTACTGTTTGGTATATATTTCTCAGAAGTTCAGGTCATAAACTAAAAGGTTGTGGCTGACCAAGTTTGCAGACAGCTGCAAACTAGGTCCAATCATTGAATACCCAAATTATGTCAGTATACTCAAGGATGGTGTCACATAGACCAGTGACTGGTTTATTTGTTACCGTCTCAAACTGATTGCAAAGAAGTGCATCATCATTCCATTCGGCATAATGTCCCTTCACACTGTCAAATCAATAACAATACTCTAAATACACATGAAGTGGTAAGGGACCTGGGATCATAGGTTGACCACGGCCTTAACTTCGACCACCAAGTGTCTATCATTGTAAGGAAAACTTTCCATGTAGCTCACATGATTAGTAAAGACATCCTCCCTATACTTAGCACTTATCCAACTCATAATTGAGTATAACACCCCATTCAGTATGTACCGTACTAAGCCCCTACAGCAATTAGAGAGACCTCAGAGGTTTCTAACAAAGAAGATCAAACACCTCTAGCATGTGCCTTACACAGACTGACTAATATCCCTGTTACTGTACTCCATATTGTATAGACTTCTTAGGGGAGACTTATGCATGGCCCACAGAGCAACCCAAGACCCAAACCTAATGAAATTACTACACATCTTTAAGTCAAATGGGTCTATGGCTTACCCATTCCAGGGATTTAAATATTGCCTGCTACTTAAATAAGACATGCTGGAGGGACATATTTATCTCCCAGTGACTGCCACGTCCTTGGAACAGGTTGCAATTCATGTGGAGCAGAGCACCTCTATGACACTGTTCAAAAGGAACCTGGATTAGTGAATAGAGCACCGTAAATTCTTACAGGCGATAGTGCCCATAACCCTCTTGGACATGGGCAGTCATCACCAAATGAAATCTTGGATATTGACTAGTACCTATGGCATTACATTGGGTTGAAATGGCTAGGCTTAAAATGACCTCCCGGTTGATAGCCTAGTAATTTCCTGTCATCCTATGAAATCACTGTGAAATCCGAAGTGATCAGTTCAGAGGCTGTATGATAAGGAAATCACATCTCACATTGGAAGAAAAAAACTTGCTCCACACACATCACATCTGTCTGTTTAACTTTTCAAATTTGCAACTTAAAAGTATGACCATTGACTTGGATGCATATGAAGTAAAGGCTATCAGTGAGAAAGAGATCAAAGTGAAGTCCAGAGTCACAAAAGTATTAAAAATAAAAACAAAATTGCTGATCACATCATGACACTCAAGATAGTCTTTGGTAATAAATTAGTAGTCAGAAACCACACACAGTACAAGAAGTATGGCTACAGACATGAGAAAACACATCACAAAGCATTCAGTAGAATATGTAGGCTTTGTGGGAATCCTAACCGTTGTGCTAGAGTCTGCAATAATTAAAATAAAATCTTGCAATAAGATATAAAAGTGGAGAGAAAAAGAGCAGAACAAAACTGTGATGTTTTATTGGCACACTTTAACTGCTTACAGTGAACACAGTGCATGCTGTAAACAATGATAAAGCTACCAGCTGCAGTACTTATCATGGTGCAAGTTCAATTCAAATGGCAAGTACTAGTAACAAGTGCTGTTTGAGAAAGATGCTAATTGAATGCATTTTTGTTGTATTTACGTGAATAGTCATTGGATGAATTATACTACTTAACCCTACAATTAAGGCATGAACTCTTAATAATGAAGCACTTATTTTGTTTACATATTTGGTGAACGGATTAAAGCCATTGGGTCATTTTTGGCTTGATCGTGAGTACAAACATAAAAAGTACAGTATTATTATTTCAGGTAATGTCCTTGCAGGCTTAGTTAAAGCTGTCGCATTTTTTGTACCCCAATTGCATGGTATGATTAAAGGAAGTTTACCATTTATTTGCAACAATTTCTTTAGTAAATACAGGCTACATCTTAAAAAAAATAAGTAAATGTTTGGAGCAGTAGATCTGGTAATACTGAATGTTTGGAGCAGTAGATCTGGTAATACTGAAAATACACAGTGTTAGAATGTGAATAGTACAACAAAGTACTTTTCACAAATGTATTCATTGTGAATGTGCAAAGATTACTTAAGTTTGTGCAGAACAGAATCTGTTAGGTGCTGTAGCTACTGCATGCATGCATGGAGTCAGGGATTAGGGCCACATTGTTGATAGTGACAATGATTGTGTGACTTATAGATGTAGAAGAGCTTCTGTGATTAATACTGTGCTGCATCTTGATAAATATAAATTTCATTGAAAGTTTAGAACAAGACTGGATAGATTAAGTTTAATTTTTAGGATAAATTAAAATTGTAAACAACTTCTTCTCTTTCAGCTGTAACCGTTAGGGATCGCCACAGTGGATCATCTGTTTCCATTTCTTCCTGTCCTCCTCATATTGCTCTGTCACACCAGCCACCTGCATGTCCTCTCTCACTACACTCATAAACCTTATCTTAGGCCTTTCTCTTTTCCTCTTACCTGTTAGCTCCATCCTTTTCCCAATATACCCAGCATCCCTCCTCAGCACATGTCCAAACCAATGCTATCTCGCCTCTCTGACGTTGTCTCCAAACCGTCCAACCTGAGCTGACTCTCTAGTATACTGATTCCTAATCCTGTGTATCCTTGTCACACCCAGTGTAAATCTTAACATCTTTAACTCTGACTCCTGCTTTTTTGTCAGTGCCACCATCTCCAACCCATACAATATAGCTGGTCTCACTACCCTCTTGTAGACCTTCCCTTTCACTCTTACTGGTACCCATCTGTCACAAATCACTCCTGGCACTCTTCTCCACCCATTCCACCCTGCCTGTACTCTCTTCTTCACCTCTCTTCCACACTCTCCATTACTCTGAACTGTTGATCCCCAGTACTTAAATTCATCCACCTTCGCCATCTCCCTGCATCCCCACCATTCCTCTGTCCTCCCTCTCATTCACACACACGCATATTCTGTCTTAGTCCTGCTGACCTTCATTCCTCTCCTCTCTAGAGCATATCTCCACCTCTCCAGGGTCTACTCTCACTACAGATCACAATGTCATCTGCAAACGTCATAGTCCATGGGGCCTACTGTCTGATCTCATCTGTCAATCTGTCCATCACCTTTGCAAATAAGAAAGGGCTCAGAGCTGATCCTTGATGTAATCCCACCTCCACCTTAAATGCATCTGTCACTCCCACTGCAGACTTCACCACTGTCACACTACCCTTGTACATATCCTGTACCACTCTTACATACTTCTCTGCCACTCCTGACTTCCTCATACAATACCACAATTCCTCTCTAGGCACCCTATCATATGCTTTCTCCAAGTCCACAAAGACACAATGCAACTCTTTCTGACCTTCTCTATATTTGTCCATCAATACTCTCAGAGCAAACATTGCATCTGTAGTGCTCTTTCCCGGCATGAAACCATACTGCTGATTACTAATCATCACTTCCCCTCTTAACCTAGTGTCCACTACTCTTTCCCATAACTTCAAGCTGTAACTGATCGGTTTTATTCTTCTGTAGTTACTACAGCTCTGCACATCACCCTTATTCTTAAAATAGGTACCAAAACACTTTTTCTCCACTCCTCAGGCAGCCTCTGACTTTCCAAGATTTCATTAAACAATCTGGTTAAAAACTCCACTGCCATTTCTCCTAAGCACCTCCATGCTTCCACTGGTATGTCATCTGGACCAACACCCTTTCCATTATTCATCCTCTTCATAGCTGTCCATACTGCCTCCTTGCTAATCTGTTTCACTTCCTGATTCACTATCCCCACATCATCCAACCTTCTCTCTCTCATTTTCTTCATTCATCAGCCCCTCAAAGTACTCTATCCATCTGCTCAACACACTCTCCTCGCTTGTGAGTTCGTTTCCCTCACTATCCTTTATCATCCTTACCTGCTGCACATCTTTTCCAGCTCATTCCCTCTGTCTAGCCAATTGGTACAGGTCCTTTTCTCCCGCTTTAGTGTCCAACCTTTCATACAACTCTCCATATGCCTTATCCTTAGCCTTCGCCACCTCTCTCTTTGCCATGCTCCTCATCTCCTTATACTCCTGTCTACTTTCTTCATCTGTCTGACAGTCCCACTTCTTCTTCGCCAGCCTCTTCCTCTGTATACTCTCCTGTACTCCCTCATTCCACCAGCAGGTCTCTTTGTCCTCCTTCCTCTGTCCAGATGTCATACAAAGCACCTTTCTGGCTGTCTCCCTTACCATCTCTGCTGTAGTTACCCAGCTATTTGGTAACTTTTCACTGACCCCCAGTGCCTGTTTTAACTCTTCCCTGAACTCCACCTCACAATCACCCTTTTTCAACTTCCACCATTTGATCCTTGGCACTGCTCTCACACTTGTCCTCATCTTCTTGATCACCAACATCATCCTACAGACCACCATTCTATGTTGCCCAACTACACTTCCCCCTGTCACCAGTTTACAGGCTCCAATCTCCTCCATACTAAATTAGAAATGTAAACACTAGAAATAAAAAAGGAAATAAGTATCTAGATATGATTAACAATAATAATGCCATCTTTAACTGAAACTGTGGGGAAAAGTTCAGTAAATAATGTTTAATATTTTATCCCAGCATTTCCCAAGTTAGACTTGGTTTTATTTGAAAGAGTAAAATTTTGCAGCTTCTTAAATATTTAATAGTCATATCTGTAAATTCTTCCTACATAAGTAGCTTCAGGGTTTTTCACTTAGTAAAGTATTTTAACAGTGTAAATATAATCAGTAATTTTATTTATTTATTTATTGACATTTGATTTCTGTTTGGGTAGGGGCCCATTTTCAGTGGAGGCCTAGGGAGAAAAGTTCCAAAGTATTACAAAACATTTTAAGAACAATAATTGTACAGACTTTAAAAATAATAACAATAATAAAAAACAACTACAATTTAAATAATTATACCAAATTACATGTAATATGAAAATGTTGGTTAAGAATAGTTACAAGTTTTATAATGATTTGTAGAGAAATTAAAGGTAAACTAGTATAATACAAACAGAAATTGCAATACAAAGTGAGAGAAAATCAGGCTTATGGTATATTTGGAGAGGATCAAGGGAAAGAAATTGATGCAAGTAAGGAAACGAGTGAATAATGGAGAGTATGAAGATTATATTATGGAGTCGAGATAAAAAAAGTAATGTGGACAAAAGTGCTGCTTTGTGTATAAATAATAAATATACAATTAAAAAAACATTATTGTAAGCAATAATGCTTATTTTCCCCAATCAAACTAGCTTCCTTTAACATGTGTTTTTCCCCTTTTTGTTCAGCTTGTTCAGTAACAGTAGCTGATGTGTTTTATATTTTATGATCTTGCCCATACTCCAAAGCTTTACGGGATACTTTGTATGTAGTTTTAACTAAATATAATTTTAATTATATTGAATGGAACTGGCAACTAATAATTTTTCCATATTCCCTCTAAAGTAATTAGAAACTTAGGTTTTAAAGTAATATCATATATATATATATATATATATATATATATATATATATTAATCAAAAATTATATTGCTATTAACTGTACTCAGAGGGAATGTATGTCTTTGGGAAAATTTGAAAGATCTGCTATTATTTATTTTTAAAAAATTACACATTTATAAATAAAAGCAATAAAGGGAAACCAGATTTAATTGGACAATGAACCTCAGCTTTGAATATCATCATTTAAATTAATGTCATCTTTTATTTTTTCGATGACACATTTGATAACAATGTAAGTTTCTTTGTGTTATTAAGCATAATTGAAAGCTAACTTTGCTGTGGTTAGTTCCATGTACAGCTGCATTCGTAAAAGATAAGGTTGAAAGTATTAGAGAAATATCTAATCTACGCATAGAGGATTTATAGAATATTTTTCATTTGTGTTATGAAATCCTAGTATAAGTTATGTTCTGTAAATAGTTTTATTTTTATAGTTTTTATGGTTCAGTTAGATCATAGTTTGTCTATTGTAATAGCAGTATTTTCTAGAAGTTTGTTGATCTTTATAATTACATGACTTTTATTGCTGTTAGCTTAGGCATTTCTCAGTGTGTTATTTGTTTTTGCATATATTGTCTTTTTCAATGTTTTTAAATGTTAATAAAATTTATTTTTGAAAAAAAAAATGTTATAACAGATTCTCAAAGAATCTCTCAGTTTTATATAAACAGAAAATAGTGTAGAGGGAGATGAGCCAGAACCCAATTTTGTTTGCAGTTAGTTCAGGGTAGTGTAATCAATTTTGCGAAATGCCCTATTGCACATCTAAAAGATGGTCATAATATGTAAACAGGAAACATTCTTGTAAACCTCCAGATCCAGCAACTAGTGCCTCTGTCTATGAAACAGTACAGCTGTCTGCTCCAGAGACTGAGAACACAGCACAATCTCAGAGTGAAAACATTCATATGGATTGTCAGTATGTCTCGGCCAAACTCAATCATAGTGCCTGTTCTTAATTCTGTTAAGACTAAACTCTCAGTTGATAGTAAAGCTTCTAATTGTGACACTTCTGACCAAACTGCTACTTGTAAATATTCTGGGTGGGAGAGAATGATTAAATAAGCAATTCACTGCAGCGGCAGTACATATCCTGGAATTCAGAAAGAATGCCAACATGAGCAAAAACTGCAACAGCCAAAAGGTGCAGTTTACATGATTGCATAAAATGCAGTGTAAACCTTTTTGGAAAACCCAAGGTTTCTTGCATAGAAATAAATTATTCTTTTATCCTCAAGTGTCCAACCCAGTTTCCAAGTCTTTTAACTGGCTTACAGTTTGTTTTCAGTTTTTGTGGAATATCATTTTCTGTTGTCAGAATGGGGTTTCTTAGATCAGAGCCTAATACAGTGTCAAGATAGTTGTCATTCTTATAGGACTTTATGCTAGTTTTTCTACCAGACTGTGTAGGGTGGGACACTTTATTCTAGAGCAAATGCACCCAACTCTCTTTTATTCTCATCTTTCTTCATGACATATCCAACAATATATATTTATTAGTTTTGTCTTGGTGAGATTTAGTAAACAACAGGGTCCACCATGTGAAGATACCCAACAAGACTTGAGTATAAATTCATTTTAAACCAACATCGCTTTTCTTTTTTTCACTGATTCTGTTTCTGTATCTGGACCCTTTGACTCTGTGGCTAAGCTAATTGTGTACCATATTCTTCTTCATTGACATGTTTCCAAATTGCTACCCATTTTCATTTCTGAAATTCTTAATCAGTATATGTGTGTGAATAACAGGCTGGGGGGCAGTTTCTTCTCTGAGTAGGTTCCATTACTAACTATTGATGTATTGCAGAAGTACTGTTGTGGGCAAATGACAGCTGAATGATGCTATAAGAACATCTTCTTTTTGATTAATGTATTTTACCTAGTATTTTACTATGATGACACTGAGCTATTTTTGTCTGCGTGTACTATGCAGAGAAAAGTTTGACAAGTGTTTTAACCTGAGACGTTAATATCTGATGTTAAGGACGCTCCATGATGAGCCTCATGGTTTGCATTATCCTTTCCAGCAAACAGCATTCAGCTTTTTTTCTGAAGTCTCCATGCTTGGGAATGGGTAAGTGACAATGATGATACATGCCTTAATGAGAGACAGGTATGTTTATAGAACACAGAATAGTGACTGACACTCTTTATGTGATCTCTAGAATGTATCTTATGTGTTTTGTCACAGAAGAGTGAGTTTCCCCAAGATGGAGTGACCTCATAGGTGGTATGTATAAAGTAGCAGGATTGTACAAATGCACCCTCATGATGTTTGGTACGGTAGGGCTGGCCATCCTGCAACAATGCCTTTTTTTTTTTTTTGGTACTGATTTTTGCTTTGCATGTGCTATTCACATTCAATGATGTCACTTTTATGATCGGATTTCTGTAAGATGATCACAAAAGAGTTGCTACCTTGTCAGGGAGATATTTTATACATTTGTTAACCAGTTAAGCCCACCGGATTCAAGTGTCCGTTTTCACGGGTGACTGTGGAACACTATATTTGAGCAATGGCATGGTCAACGTCACACAACAGACAGATGATGGTGGAAGGAATCAAACCCTGTAACCTTGACTATATGATGATATAACTCATCAGTTAAATAAACATATTCATCCATTGTGGCAGTAATTCTTTTTTGTGGCTAGTAGTGTGGCATGTGCATCACTTTTGGATATTGTCTGGCTGTATTTCTGAAATTAAGAAGAATGGGGCAAGGAAGGCCCTTGCCATGCAGGATGGGTGGGAAGATCTGTCTTGATACTTCATAGGTGAGATTTTTAGAAGAACTGATTTGGGCCTAGGCCTCCCAGAGGTATGTCTTCTTTGTCTGTGGCACTCCAGTATCTGTCAGGGGTGTAGGTCATTTCTAATTTGTCTGAGCTTGATCCTGTTTGTTTCCTCTGTTTCTATAAGTACTTAAAATCTTGAAGAGAGACACCACTGGCTCCTGCTTGGCGGGGGTGCCTGTAAGGATATTTGCACTATATTTCCCTATTTAATAGTCTCACTCTGAATTTCTTCCAGCCTGATTGCAGGCTCAAGGTAGATGTACTAGGAGCTAGGTCATCTTCTGTTATGAACTCCTACACAAAACCCCTGGACTGGTTGAACTGGGTGAATGGGAATCATTGCCATAATAAGTAGCCATGGAACCAGAACATGGATGCTTGATTCTTTTATGAGTATTAGAGTTGCAAATACTAATTTTACTTTTGGGATGCTCAGTTGGATGCAGTTGCTGAGCTTGGCACTTAAAAGATCATGAGTGAGTAAAAGATCATGAGTGGGTCTCACCTACATACACTCAGTGTTCAGATTGTACACTTGTGTAAGTCCTGGAGTGGTCCAGGTAGTGGAGATGGGGAGACCATCCTGTGTGAGATGGATGAAGTGTTGGATACTGGAGAAGAAGATAATCCAGATCCCACTGAGATGTTGCTTCCTTTTGGGAAGCTGTACGGCATATGAAGTCCTTTTGCGTCCTTAGGCCTAGATCATTCCTAGGCTGTGTCATCACCTAACTCTCCAGTTGTCTTTCCCTTGGAGCTTGGAGTAAGTAGCATCTGCTTACCATCTCATTAACTCAGAAACTGTTTTATGTATTCTTCAAGTAAGGAAGCATGAGGGAATTGTAAAAAACATCTTTACAGCTTCTCTCTTCAGTCTATTTTTTTTCTCTCAAAATATTTTTATTTTACAAAAGCAACAATTTACTGCTGAGTAACAACTTTGATAGCTGACTGCAGACCATATCTGTATGCAAAATGTACAAACCTAAAAAGAGACGTTTTTTTACTGAATAACTCTTGGCATAACAATACATAAAGAGCAGTAAGGTGAATTTTCCTTATAAAAGCTAAGTGGTTAAACTTTTTAATCGCTTTAAAATCAGGAGATATGTAGCACAATGAAAGGCTGGAACAAAATACCATGATCTTACTTTGAAATTGTGGTAGGTTTACTAGGCATGCAGTCCTGAAGACCATTGAGGAGCCTAGCCCAAATTCCCAGTTACCTCCAAGCATTGTCTGGCTAAGTAGCTTACTCAAGGTCACCTAATAGGCAGATGAAAGCTGAGAGAATCAATCCTGGAACTGCAAGTATGATATTAATAGCTCATAGCATTAACCCTCTGTGCTGTCAGACTGTCTACTCAAGAAGTGATGCAGAAGCTTCCTTGTGACTATCTTGTTAACAAAATAATACTAGAATTAATTTAAGAGTGTAAGTCCTTAAACAGTAGAAAACTGTTTAATATCAGTTATGCCAATGAGTTGACCCTCTTTGTGCTGTTATTGTTATTGTAAACATTGCAACATAAAAACATGAACATCCCTTAGAAAGGCACAGGAGTAACAACTTTTTTTTATAAAAATTGCAAAAATTTAGATAAAGTAAATAACGACTGTTCTGCATACCGACTTTGCTGTCCGTAGTCATATGATCTCCTAGGGTTGAATATGCCACTCTTCATTCTAATTCTTTTCTTCATAAAAGATGAAGCCAGAGGTTTCTCTGCCTTAATGTGGATATTAATTTAAAATACAGGTGTTTCTCCACTGATGCGGTATAGTATGTACATTAGTGTTTCCCCTTACATCTATATGCACAGATATCTGTATTCCTTGATACACCTGCATGTGCTTAATTATTGTAATATGAATGACATCTTTATATTTTTTCTTTGTGGTAACAATAGGATGTCGGTATTACTGGAGTTTGTATCATCATTTCTGGAGCTCTTCTCCCTATGACCCTCCTGAAAATGCACAGTTATATCCAGTTGGACTTTCCTGATAAACAAAAGCAAATAATTAAATAAATAAAACTAACTTTAGAGATTTAGTCTAACTGGCACTTTTACACACCTTCCCAATCTTTAAAGAGGTCACTCACCTGGAATTTAGCTTAGATCTGTAGATGACTGGTAATGTTCACCTGTACTTTGCTGCATTTGGTAGGTGTTATGTTCCTCATGTGGTTTTGTCCAGCAACTCTGTGTAGTCTTAAGTTTTCTTAACACATGATTACTTTGCCTGCTTACAACTTCATCAGCTTGTATTAGCATTGTGTAAGATCTCAGCAGTACTACTTACAGTACATTACCTTTATGACTCAACCTACTACTGTATATGGAATATTCCAATTCTGTCCTCCATTTTTATTGAGGTTAGTGGTTTCATCATGCAGTGGCAGTAAAACATCTGGTGCTTCTTGACCAATTTTATCTTGTGAATTACAGATGGTCAAAGCTTGCTCCTCACTTTTGGAATTGGGTTCTGTAGATTCAAAACAATAAGGAGCTCTTGTGGTGACTTCAGAAACTCTAGAGGTGCTGCCGTATAAGCCAACAGTGATAAATACTAGGTCACCCCTTTGGCTAATTTTTATATATTCTTTTTACTATCTTTGCAGCTTTCTCATTAGCTCGAGGAATGTGTGGGCTTACTGTGATACATTCAAATTCATACTGTTTGGCAGACAGAACAGTCTTCAGGGACTACTGTATTAGGCATGCAGTGCTTACCAGAGACTGAATTAATCTGTGTGGCTACCACTGTGGTTGTGAGTATATTTAAAAGTGCAATTTATTGGTAATTCAAAGAATTAATAGTCTTTGCCTAGAATTGAAGCAAATGTATTCCTACTTTCCCACTTTCTGTCTGCATTGACATGGTGGACTACTAATCATAGGCTCTTTCCTTTACATGTTTTAATACAGTAGAGAGTCGATTATCTGAAATGCCAGTTATCTAAACACAGCCTTCCAAAGTTTTTGGATAGGAAAAAATCATAAAGTCCGAATATATAAACATTATACATATTCACTTGTGTGTGTTATTTTTATCTTGTAGCCCACTCATGTGTGAAAAATATTCTTTATTGTCCACTGGAATCGCGGAATGGTTGAAAAGTGTATTCCCTGTGTGCAGAAAAAACAGGATTTTAGAAGTTTTTTATCCAGTTCAGCTATATGTTTGATTATCCGAACTACCCTAGGTCCCAATTAGTTTTGATAATCGACTCTCTACTGTATATGTAGTATATATCACACAGCTTGGCATCTGTGTAACATCTCACTTCATTTCTGGCCAATGCATTGACTTTCTGCACAGTCTTAGTTTCCTTGAAGTGCAAATATCCTTTCTGCAGCAGTTATATAAAATATCCTTTCTTACTGAAGTGGTAACTGCAATTTGTTTTTAGCAATATTTAATCTATAATTGATAGGGACATCCAGAGGAGAATAAAATTAAATGTGGGCCTGTTGTAGTCACTTATTCCCAATAAGCATATTCCTTTGAACAGCTGTTTATCTGTAGGTATATCTCAGTGTTGTTTTGAGTGGGATTGCTTCCTTGATGGTATGAACACGAGTTTAAATCCCCAGTTCTTGTGGACCTATTGTCTGCTTTCATTTTGTTGCTGTAGACGGAGTCTCCCCAGCTACAGGATACTTTCCCACTTTGTTAGTGCATTTTTATATTTTTGCAGCTGTGTCCTCATCCACTAGATAACAGATGCCTCATCATTCAAGTGCTTTTTGCTTATGATAAATAGTAGCTTGTAATCAATCTATGGTTCAGTATGTAACAGGCCAGAGTGAAACTCTTCATACCTAACCCCTGCACCAAAATACTCTTTCTCAGTCTGTGAATATTTTCTGCCAGTTTCACACTGCGTTTGAAGCATAAACTATTTAGTCTCCACGATTTACCATGTTATCCATATCTACTTTTAGATGCATTAGAGACTGGATTTTCTGGTAGTGTCATAAAACATCAGGCCATGTAAGTAACCAATATTTCTTTCAAGTGCTGATATTCATAGATCTAGTTCCATGATCACTCATTGTTTGAATGAAGCATCTTTCTCAGGCTAGCAATATTTAAAGTGAGATTTGGCGAAACATTTCCCAAAGTAATTAATCATACTTACTTCTATCTGTAATGTCTTTTTGTCATCTGGCACAGGCATGAGGTAATTCCTTTGATTTTGCTTACTTTGGGTTATAGTCCTGCAGGTGGTAGCCTGTCAGTGAGGAATGTGATTGGAAATTGGAATTTTACCCTGTTTAGTTTGAGTCCAGATTCTTGCACTGTGAAGCTCTTTGTGAGCTCCATTTTGGTGTTAGCCCATACATCTTTAATATTTACTCTTACACCCCTCCATTTCTTAAAAAATATTTACTCTTGCACCCTCCATTTCTAAAAAAATAAAAAATAAAAAGTCTTCCATGGCTTTATGAAATATTTCAGGTGCTAAAGACTGATGCCTGAGATGACTTAAAATCTGTGAGTAGTGTGTTAAAGATAACAAACTCTGCACTTCAGTTATTGAATTGCTGCTGACAAAAAAAAATGTGAATCGCATCCATTTTAGTGGATCACTTTACCCCTATCTTCTTGGTGAAAATGTATTCTTTTTCGGTGTTGGATATTGCTCCTTGAGTGTGTTTTCATTTAAGTATTTTTGGCTCCGTAAAGACCTGAAGGGCATTATTTGGCTTTATTGCATGAACTATGGACTTCATCTATTCTTTTCTCTTTGCCTTAGTTGTAGCACTTTGCATTGCATTACATTTGCTTGACACTAAAAGGAAACAAATCTACTCTTGTAGTTTGCCCTTTTAAGTGCATTTAATTGTCTACCTTCCCTTCATTCTTACCTTCTGCTTTACCCCTTTTAAACCTGTCCCATACTGTCTTGACCCTCCACCAGCCTTTCCATTAGTTCTCTCTATGGGCTAACTGTCCCATTTGTGTAAAAGTACTTTCAAAGATCCAGAGATAAGCTGGGCCCTACTATCTTTTGTCTGTGCTACCTCTCTTGTTGTCTGTCCTTACTGTTCGTGATAACCCAGCTACATTTCCCTGGCACCATCTTGCCTAATATCAAATCCCCACATTTTTCTATTTGTTGTCTCCCACCATTCTTCTTCAAGGCTCTATCCTCTAAACATGTATTGTGGGAACTTGAAACTGGAGACACAAGTCAGTGAAACACTCAACACTGCATCCACAGTTTATCCAAACACATCTGCAAGCCACTGAAGCACATTATTAATCTTGCTCTTATAACTGGAATAATTCCTTTCTCCTGGAAATACACTGTCATAGGCGTTGTTCTCATAGCCAATCACCATTCTTTGTCCTCTAGTAAAAGTAATGGAAAAACTTTTGCATATGCAGCTAATGGAAAATATCTCCAAATATTACCTGTTAACTGACAGCATTGCTTTTGCTGTAAATTTAACACACAAACAGCACTATTAACTGCTTTAACTTTATCCTTTAGGTTATGGAAAAATATCAGCTAATGAGTGCTGTCTTCATTGACCTAAAACACACTCATGAATCTGTCAACCACACTCTTCTACTTAAAACACTAGTTAACTCTGGCATATGTAACAGTGTTTTTTTATTTCACTTCATATTTAACTAATAGAATTTTTACTGTTACTCAAGGGTCCAGTGTATCCAAAAACAAGACCTTTTCAGCAGGAGTTTCTCAAGGCTCAGTCTTGGGTCCTGTACTCTTTTCCATATTCATTAATAACCTCCCTTTTTATATTCTGCCGTAAATCATACAGTTTACTTAGTATTATCATATTATATTCTGGTATGTCACACCACAAATTACAATAACAATTACAACAAAATTCAGTTTACTCTAGAATTGGCTTTCTGACTAAACTGCAAAAAAAAAAAAAATCACCTACTATGCTTCTTGTGACACTCCAAAAACTTGTATCTATTTCCACATTAAACATTATTAACCTTAAAGGCGGGTTCCTATCAGATAGTCAAACATCCGCAAGTTCGAACCTCATATGGTTGAGACCATAAGTTCGAATTTGCAGAAGTTCGAGCATTTCAGTGGAAATCTTCGTAAGGGGAGGTTTCCATTTTGTTCAATGTGGTGCTATCTCAGAGTTGGTATATTTAAGTAGCGGGGGGTGTGGGGGGGTGAAGGGGGGCTTATTTTGTTTTCTTTTCTTTTTTTTTGTTTTATCTTCATAGTCAAAGTTTTTTAACTTTGAAAAGGATGGTTCGAACATTCCGTATTCGAAGTTATTAAACTTCGACTATGTGATATAGACTCTTAAAGGCAACCCACTACCTAAAATCACTGAACAAAGGTACCTTGGTATAGCTTTTGACCAACAACTTACCTTTGCTCCCCACGTGCAAACATCACAAAAGTAGCACTGAGCCAACTTAGGTTAGCATGAAAATGCTTTCGCCTGTATCCATGAAACTCTAGGAAAGCTATAGCAATACAAGTGAAAATGCCCAGAATAGAATACTGTCCACTACTGTTTGCTCTACACTCCACAAAGAATACTGACACTCTGCAAGTGATTGCAAGCAAGATCTGCAGATTCATAACCCTGGGTACCAGTACCTGTTAGAGTCATTCTCCTCTTTGACTGTTTGGCATTAAAGCTAATTCAGTGCTCATACTGGCCAGCTCTAGCACGTTCACTGTAATACAGTATGCTTCTTTACAGACAATGCTATCTGTTTAAAACTCCATTTCAAGAAGCCTTTTCAAAACTGGCACGTGCAGCATGAACTCACTACCTCAAGCTATCTGAAAATAACAGGAATTAAACACATAGTGGCAAAATCTGGCCTATAGCAACTAGCTCATATTTGCACAGCTAAACACTATTTTATTTCTAGATTATTGTAATTGATTCATGATGTACATGTGCAAATACTGCTTTGTATTCCTTTAGTATATTCTAGCTCTTGTTTCTAAAAACCCAAATCTTTCTCTCTTTATAAACAGTAAACTACCCCATCGTATACCAAAACATTGTAGTTCTGCAAATGAACTAACATTCTTTGAATTGTAAAAACGGCTAAAACTGGCAGTTCAAGAACCAAAACGGAATCCAACTGCAATCACGAGTCAGTTCACAAGTTTCGTTGGATTCCATTTTGGTTCTTGAACTGCCATTCTTTGAATTGTACAATTAGCAAAGAATTTTAGCTATCCTTTGAAGCATTATCTGTCCTTGGTTATAGCTGAAAATGGTCTGTGAACCAGCCCAGTTATCCATTCAAGAAAGTTAATAAATGGTTGGTTGGTTGGTTGAAATGCTGGAGACCTGAGTCTTCATGACTTTCTGCCACAAAGCTAACAGGTCTGTAGTTCCTTGATATTTTTTTGATTCACTCTTGAAAAAGGATGCACCACTTTGCCCTCTTCCAGTTTTTTGCTACCTCTGCACCAGACAGCGCTCTGTTGAAGATCTCTATCAAGCGGTCTGCCAGTACACTGTCCAGAATTTTAAGGACTCTGGATGGCAACTGGTCCTTGTGCATTATTCTCCCTAAGGGCAGACAGTTCCATTTGAATCTACTCCCATTTTATCATGGCACATGTGCTTTTACCCAGCCTTCTATGTTCTCCCTTCCATCCTTTGCTCAGCCTGGTTAATTCATCATTTCTTTCCATCTTTTTAACTAAAAAAACTCTTTTGCTTCTTGATCTCGTCTTCTAACCCCTTTCAGTTTTAGATTTTACTGCCCTTAGTGTATTTGCTCCCTTTTTTTGGTAACCTCCTTGAGATGTGCCTCCTGAACCTCTCAACCCGGTTTACTACTCCTTGTAGACCATGTCTTTTGCCTTTAATGGCTATTTTGACTTTCCTGTATAGCCACATTGGCCTTCTTCTCTGATTGCTTTTTCCTCTTACTCACTCTCTTGTCCAGAGTCTTGAGTATCCCATCCCTGACTTCTTTCCTGCCTTGTTTACTCCTTGATTTGCACCCATTCTTGTAACTCAACTGTGACTACCCCACCAGAACAGTACAGTCCACTCTTCTAACATTCTACACTGTCATCCTTACCTTTTTATTCTTATCCTTCAATCCTATAGCAAACCACACAGTGGCATGATCACTAATAGTCAACTGTACCTTACCTGGGACGTACATGACACTCTTTGTATTGGTTAATAGCATGTCTACAAATCTGTCCTTTCTGATACAGCTCTGCATCATCTGGCTAAACCCCTCATGGTCCAAGACCTACACAGTTCCTGCTCTCTCTACCCTGGAGCTCAGAATGTCCAAGTTTGCTTTTGGCCAATTTAGATCCTTGTATGACCACCCCCCTCCTTATTCTCTTTTTGATCTCATTCCCCTCTTCCATTGTGTCTTGTGCACAGCAGTACAGTGCATTAGTTCAGCAGCCCTTCCACGTTCCTCTGTCTTAATTGCCATAGAACTTAATATAGCTTCTAACCGTTGCTGAACCCTTGTCCTATTCCTGGTTTGGGATTCTTCCTCTCCTGCTATTCTTTATGCAGATTGCTGCGGCACCCTATCCCTTCTGTGTTGTTTCTGAACAGCAAATCCCGAGGGCTTTCCCTGTCCCATCCTGTCTTGTCATGTTTTTGTGATGTCCACCCTACTGTCCTGCATCCCTACTTGCAGCTCCACCATCTTCCAATACAGACGCTTTGCATTACTGAGTAAGACTACCAAGCCATGCTCTGAGTCATGCTTGTTTTCTCTCAAAGTTTGCTTCATTTTTGTCCTTCTTCTTAGACACATGCCACCCATTTTTTCTGTCATCCTCCCTCCCACCCTTCTTAGTTTAAAGGTACAGTCATTGAAATGTATCTGTCCAGCTGTCCGCTAAACATCACTGTCCATTTTGGGCTAAGGTGGAGTCTACCCTTTGCTTGCAGCAGGTCTCTTTGCTTGGTCTTCTCCATCCTTAAGCCTTTCTCCCTTGCCCCCACTGCCTCATACAGCCAAATATACACCCTGATCTTCTCATTCATCGTTGTGCTGGCTGCTGATACAAGTGTCACATTTGAAAATGCTACCTCCAACCCCCTTTCTTGGCATAATTTTGCCACAGCTGCTCCTCCCACCCTAGAACTAATCAACTTTTGACTGCTATGGGATATTTGTATTTAACATGAAAAGTTTAATGGCCACTGAAGCCTCCTTACCCTTGCATATTTCATTTGACTAGTTCATTCTTTTAGGTCTGATGGTCATCCTACTCTTATACTTGGTGGGTCAAGCAATTGGAAGCAGCAGCCATCATCCTAGGGGGCCTGTGTTTTTTGCTAGCCCTAAGTCCTCTTTCTTGCATGCTAGCATTATTGTTAGGCTGAGTGGGCAGTGGGGAATAGCCTGAGTGTGGTATCTTTTCTAGGTGCTGGCCTTTGCAAGAACTTCACTATAGAGAAATTAACATGCTGTTAGAACTTGCGGATAGGCATGCCCATCCTCCTTACATGCACAATCAAGCACCAGAGCTGCTATTCAAACTCTGGTCTTCTGAGTCATAGCCAGAGTTTTATCCTGTGCACCACTAGTGAGGCAATGTATTTCAACTTATTATCAGTTGTATGTATGTATGTGTTTATGCACGGGTATACCACATTTAATGCAAAACATACGAGGTCGACTGCAAAAATATCGATCACAAAAGGGCGAAAACTCTGTTCACCACACACTATTAGGCATGCACTGGGAAGCAACCTCAGCACATGCAAAAATCATCATTTTTTGCAGGAGGGTAAGCTCACCTGTGCCTCTTCCCCACACACGCCCACCCTGCTAATTATAATATACTAACTCTGAGATCGCACAAACACAAGGTAATGACAAATTTTCCAACCCTAGGAATTGTGCAGTGTCGATCAGCTACTTAGTTGACCATATGTAATTGACTAAGCATCTGTCAGTCTAACACATGATCAGCCACTTTACTAGCACCTGTATTGTTTTGTTTAAGTATGTCAAACAACACTAATATAAACTTGCATAATGTAAACACTAAATGATCAAAGTTATGCACATTGATATGCTACTAAAACTGAAAAACAAAAAAAATGAGAGAAAACATTGATTTTTGCAGGGGTAAGCCCCCCGCACCCCTCATTTGACATGTCCTATTACTAGGTAAGAGGGACAGAAGTGAAGCAGCACCTAGATGTTGCTTTCATTAAATTTTTTAAAAATACTTAATAATTAATTAATTAATTAATTAATTAATTAATTAATTAATTAATTAATTAATTACACTTAGGAAGTCATCTTTAAAGTGATCTAAGATTGGAAAAGTTAATATTAAAAACGTATGAGAACAATGAGTTATCTCAGCACCAGAATTGCTTCCTTGTGTGCAGATGTTAAGCCTTCACCCAAAATAAAGGGGCTAAAGAATCTTTCACAATTCATATATTTTAGACTAAAAGTAATTTCTTCGAAAATGAAATGCATAGTTTAATTGAGTCAGTATGCCATAACCCATTATTTAATAACAGCTAGTATCAATCTTGAAGTAGGCACATACAGTTTTTTGATAATAATTCAGCCAACTTTACTATATCTACTGTATTATCTTCTATACTGAAATAGTTCAGTGGTTCAGTGAAATCCTAACTCAGTGCTAGCCACATCACTGTTTATCTATCTGATTAAATTAGGTGAGGCAGTTAAAAGAAATATAGGGAAGTACTGAGAGAATTCCGTGGTTGAAATTGTGAGCATGGATGCCTGCGTTCAGATGGCGTAGACATTATTACATATAAGGCATGATGTAGAAATGTTAACAGAGTAGGAAAATAAAGATATAAAGCTACTCAACTGATGGGACATTACCTGGGGCATCCTCTGCTTTTGTTCATCTACCTCTTTGGATGATGCATGTTTTCCTGCACATAAAGGACTTTGTCTAGGGGGGAAGCTGATAATTCAGTTTTGAAGAGCGTCATGAACTTGGAGACTGAGAAAAGGTAATGGGAAGTGGCTGATGGGCAGCAATTGAAGGGAAACAAAATATTAATTCAAGACTACGCAGATAGTGTAGATTATGAGTTTTGCTGTGCTGACATTTATGTTATGTAAGCATGTAACACCACTAAGGTCTGTTTTTAACGGGCTGTTAGGTCAGTGAGATCTGAATGCTTTTGGTTAAAAGAAGGCAATGGAGATCTGCAGTTCTTGGAGCCAAGACCAGTGGTCCAAAAACCCACTGGTTATTTACCATGAGTGAAGCGTTATTGGTACTATGAGTAGTAGTCAGGAAACCCGCTGGCCATTTACTAGGTGCGAAGCATTATTGGAACTATGAACAATAGTTATGAAACTCACTGGTTATTTACCTTGTGTGAAGTATTATTGGAACTATGAGTGGTAGTCAGGAAACCCACTGGTTATTTACCATGTGCGAAGCATTACTGGAACTATGATCAGTAGTCAGGAAAACCACTGGTTATTTACCATGTGTGAAGCATTATTGGAACTATGAACAGTAGTTATGAAACTCACTGGTTATTTACCTTGTGTGAAGTATTATTAGAACTATAAGCAGTAGTTAGGAAACATACTGGTTATTTACTGTGTGAAGTACTATTGGAACTATGAGCACTAGTCAGGAAACATTTTGGTTATTTAACGTGTGTGAAGTATTATTGGAACTATGAGTGGTAGTCAGGAAACCCACTGGTTATTTATGTGTGAAGTATTATTGGAACTATGAGCAGGAGTTAGGAAACCCACTGGTTATTTATGTGTGAAGCATTATTGGAACTATGAGCAGGAGTCAGGAAACCCACTGGTTATTTGTGTGTGAAGTATTATTGGAACTATGAGCAGGAGTTAGGAAACCCACTGGTTATTTGTGTGTGAAGTATTATTGGAACTATGAGCAGGAGTTAGGAAACCCACTGGTTATTTATGTGTGAAGCATTTCCGGAAGTATGAGCAGGAGTAAGGAAACTTGCTGACGTGTGTGAAGCGTTTTTAGAACTATGAGCGCTGGTCATTTACTGCATGGGAAGCATTATTGGAACTATGAGTAGCAGTCAGGAAACCCACTGCTTATTTATGTGTGAGGTATTATTGGAACTATGAGCAGGAGTCAGGAAAAACCTTTATTATTTATTTCCTCTGAAGTATTATGCGATTATCACCACTGCCTGTGGTAGGTGGTGAGGTCTAGGTCTCTGCCAACTGTGACTGTTCCACTTCATGTCAGAAAAATCATATGCTGGCATGCAGTGATTGCCCTAGAAAAGCATTTTGTCACTGGTGTGTCATTAACAGCTTTAGATTCTGTCTTACCTGCATGATACAGTGCTGACACCACATATTTCACAAACTGCATAAACTGTATAAAGGTAGTGCAATTAATGTATAAAATGAGTTCCTTTATGACTGTGATTATGTGGCACAATACAAAGGAGACTGTTTCCATTTTTTCATTGTGCTGATTATGATGCTACAGCCCACTCTTAGTCTTGAGACTACTCAGCTCAAATGTACAGCTGGCACAGATGTAAAATGCTAATGCTCAAAACTCTGTCCCTCATTATACAGAAAAAAATCCCAGATGATCACTCTAGACTTGAAAATATATATGTGTAGATGATTTCTCAGATTACGGGTCGACCCTATCCATGGCTTTGTCTGTTCCCTACCCTTCATTTCGATTAGACTGTTGAATTTTTACCACATACCTAACACCATTAACAATGTACTCCTATGTGGATGAATGTTTGTAACCGTATTTAGAGAATCAAAATTAGGTTCTTCCTTTCATCACCTGTAAGTCGCTTCACTCTAAGACAGGTTATTGCTACAGCCATCCCAGAACATTTAGTTCACTGGAGTTCTAGACTTGCCACAACACAGACCTGTCACAGGGTGAAATATATTGCCACCCAGATGGTATGATGAACTGCTTTTATACAGCAACAACCAGGCTGGGATTTATGCCAGCCTGAATCCAGACACTGCCAGCTGTCAGGCTTTTATGAGAAGATGCTTGGCACCTGTCTGCAGTTCCAATATCTTGTTTTCTGGACTATATTCAGGTATTTGAGTCCTGGCCAATATTGTTAAGGAATAAGTGGTCTGTGGCAAGAGAGGGGGCATCTACTTTGGATGGTTTCCAACTAGGAAGAGGCTGGAGGAGCTGCTGTTATTGTACCATTTTTGGGACATAAAAGGGGGCATGGTTAATGTAGTGGACTTACAATGCTTCTTTGTCATTGCATTCAGTACAGAATAAGAAAGAAATGTGCTCAGAGTCCCTAGTACACTGTCTTACCCAGAACACCACAACTACGTTTAGCCTGTTTGTGGTTAGTTTTAGAGCCATGATAAAACAGGCTGTAGAGTGTGGAGAATACACATCAAGAAGATGTGGGCATGTGACTCTTCCAGGAATAAAGTTTATTTTAAAAGTATTAGTTATTTACAGGTCCTTATCTCAAACAGAGATTGACTGGATTGGCTTCTACTTTTTTTCTTCTATGCCATTCCCTTGACATAAGGTGGTTTAGTTTGCTAGGCCCTTCACCTTGCCTTATGACAACTGCAGATGACCTCATCCCAGTTTGTGGAGCACAGCTGTAGCTGCTGCAAGCTCAGCACACTTAGACTCCAATGGAATAGAAGCTTACCCTATCTCTTTTGATGAGTAGCAGGTGAGTGCTTGACATTGGGCTTTGTAAAATGTTCATTCACAAGAGATGGTCCATATACTAAAATGCCTTAAAACAGTGGTTAGCCATCTCAGCAGATGCTTGTCAGTACCCCATATGTGGTACAGCTGGGCAGCATTCTCTAGAGTACTCTGCCAAGTGCATTTGTTGTCACACAGGAAAATACCCAGTTGATGATATGTTGTGCTCATCTTTAAATCACATTAGCAGTACAAACAGTCCATGTTTCCTATGAGTGTTTACAAGAAATACTTCATACCTTTTCTTCTTTTTATCTTGACACAAAAGGCACCTTCCAACCACCGAAAAATTCACTTCACAAGAAACACCATTGAAACCATAACCATGAGGAAAAACGCTGACAGAGATGATATTAACTTTAAACTTTTTATTACGCGTTCTGGTACCTCAGCCATTCACCTTCAATGGAACAATGTACTACCAAAAAGTCACCTCCTTATATACCAAAAATACAATCGATTACCAAAACAATCAATCAATTAAATAATTATATAATTCATGATCATTACTAACTGATTCTCTTAAAGTGCAATCACACAGTACATAAGTATATACGACTAAAAGGGAGAAATTTTTTGATGTCAGAAAACATTATACATCCATCAAATGCCATACAAGCAAAATATAGAATATAAACAAGTAATCCATATATGCACAAATTCATTTATATATAATTACTGTAAACTTTCCAAAATTGTACAATTATAAAAATTTCTATATATAATATTACTTATTGTTCATATTCTATCAACCTTACTGCTTGAATTATTAATTTTAATCACAATTTATGATTATGAATTTCATCCTACTCCTAATATTTACAGAGTCATGTTGCTATCTAAATTCATTCCTCTGGGATGTAATGCATGATAATTAATTATCATTCTATATTCAAGTTTATTTAATTCCCTTTTAAAGTTGCCTGTAAATACCTTAAGTCGTGCCAATACAGTGGAAACAACCCCCCTATTTGCCCATTGTGCATGGATATAAAGTAATTGGCTACAGGGCTTTCCATATTCTTCCTTCTAATATCTCCAATGTGTTCTAAAATGCAAACCTTCACCTTCCTGGTAGTCTGTCCTATATACCATTGCGTATTCAGACAGTTACATCCAATAATGTAGATTACGCCACATGAGTTGCAGTTAAATTTTTCATTGGCAAAGTATGATTTCCCATTAATTTTAATGCCATGTAGATTTTTAACCTTGTTGTTCCTCATGGTTATGGTTTCGATGGCGCTTCTTTTATCAGATCCATTTCAACTAACTTTAATAACTCCCCCCATGGGAAGACAAGCCCAATTTACACCGTTGTTTCACACACATTATAAAAAAAACGTTGTATCTGTACATCTTATGTGATCAATATGATAACATGACAGATTTAGCATATGGACCAGTTCCATCCTTCACTACTGGTTGTACATTTCCTGCAGTCATGCATGAGCCTACGTACTGTAGATAAAGCTTTTATTACTAGAAGAAGGAGCCATTCAGAAGGAAGTCTTTTTCAGCTAGGTGGAATTATTTCTTCTTGTGAGAAGAGAAAATGCATCATACCACTCTTATTAGAGCACCTTCTTAATCTTTTCATGGCAGTGTTTTCTATTTGTTACACTTGTTTGTGCAGGTAACCTACAGCAACAGTCATCACTCAGTCAGATTATAAATCCTTCAGTCAGAACTGTCATTAAAGGACAACCAGAACCCCCACAGAGATACCTTACTAAAAAGATACAATGCCTAAACAATATACCCTACATGAACACACTCAAAGCCCTGTCAATATACTTGCTATCCCGTAGACTGTTAAGAAATGACCTGCGTCTGGCATACAAAGCATCCTCTAACCTATTAATGATGGATTTACTGCACATCAGCAAGTATAAATACTCAGTCTAGAGATCTAAACCTCTTCTGTATCATCAACAGAATGGTTTTGAGGGACAGGAATCTCTCTCAGTGGGTACTGGTGCTCTGAAACATACTCCCCAGCCATGTAAAAAAAGTTCATCCCTGTCCACATTAAAATGCAACTTGGATCTATGGATGAAAAACAGAACATTTATCCCAGGACTGCCCCCTGTACTACTAACTGACAGAAACAGCTTCTAAATGCTTTATCCCATGAGTATGGATGGTTAAGTCCAGTATAATACCAACTGGGATAGGTTAATTCAAGCACCAAAAGGGAAGCTGGCTAGGCTTAAATTGAACCAACCAAACAAATCCTCCTGCACGAAGTAAGGTTTGCACGGCAACTGAAGCAAAAGCATCCACAGAACCAAAATGAAGCCAGCAACCAAAATGGATCCAATAAAAAAGATTTAATGTTGAATAAACATCAAAAAAGCTCACAGACCGGTTTCGGCTGGCAAAAAAAGCACAGCCTTCTTCAGTGACAAAAAACACAGAGTCAATTAATTCAACTTAAATAGTGCTTCAACAAATCCCATTGGTTCAATTAAAAATATTCATTTAATCCAGGTGAAAAAAGAGCACCTAGTCTGGTAATCCATTTCTTTTCTTTTGTATCTAACATTGAGTGCCATCCTGTTTTGTTAAATTTAATACCCTTAATCACATCAATCACCATAAAAGAGAAATTAGCAGTGTGATGTTTTAAAGTATGTTTGTACAATACATTATTTATTTTCTTATTTTTGATATTGCTCATATGTTCAGATATATGTAGTCTTAAGGGACGAGATGTTTGACCAACATAGAAAGAGCTGCAATTACATGTTGCTAAATAAATGATCCATTCGCTGCTACAATTTGCAAAAAATGAAATATCATAGACCTTTGAGCAATTCCTGCTAGAAAATTCCTTGGATTTGACAATTTTACAACAGTTACTACAATGACCACAGGGAAAACACCCCACCAAAGGTTCCCCTGTAATAGTTGTTTGTGAAAATTGTCCAGCACTGGCATGATGTGTATGTTTATAATGATTAAAACATGAGGCTAAATTCCTGCCCTTGCGAAATGAGAATAAACATTTGTCAGGTAATACATCTGATAATTCTGGTAGACTTAACAAAATATTCCAATTCCTTTGTACACTATTCATGAGTACATCTGAATTCCTAGCATATGTTGTTAAGAACCTGATTGACTGTGAGATCCTCTGATCTCTAAGTTTGTAAGTTAACAGCTCCTGCCTGGATAAGGTATTAGCCCAATTGCTGGCCTGCAAAACATGTCCCATAGAATATCCCCTTGCACGAAATCTATTGATTAAATCACACCTATCTTCTTGAAAAGTCTCCTCCTGAGAACATATACGCCTCAGACGTATAAACTGTGATTTAGGTATGTTTTTAGCAATATGTGGAGGATGAAAGCTGGATGCGTGAAGGACTGTGTTGTATTCAGGATATTTCCTGAAAACCTGTGTACTAAGAGTATCATCTGGTTGTCTTGTTATTAGCACATCCAGAAAAGTTATTGTGTCAGCGTGATAATTGACAGTAAACTGTAAGCCCCAAATATTATCATTTAAATATGAGACAAATTTAGTTAAATAATCAAAATCAGCCCTCCACACCATCCAGCAATCATCCAAATACCGCCTCCAAATATCAATTTCAGGAAGGTAAATATTATGGCTACTATTGTAGATAATATGTTCCTCAATATAGGCCATGAACAGGTCGGCATAAATAGGAGCAAATGATGCTCCCATAGCTGTTCCTTTAGTTTGCCAAAAACAAATGTCCTGATAGAAAAAAACATTATTAGTAAGTACATGCTTTGCGAGACCAACAAGAAAGGAATTAAAATCTTGTTCATATAGATAGGCAATATTGAGCCAGTGAGTTAACGCTTCAAGCCCAACCTGATGTGGAATATTCGTATACAGGGAACTGACATGAAGTGTACACATCAGCCAACCAGGTTCCAATTGTGCATCAGATATGATGTGTAGGAATTCGGTCGTGTCTTGCAACCGAGAATGAACAAATGACAACAAAGGCTTCAGGTGTTTAGTCAAAAACAAGGATAATGGTTCTGTGAGATAACCTCGGCCAGAAACAATGGGCCTACCTGGGGGATGAACAGGATCTTTATGAATCTTGGGAAGAAAATAAATGTATTGATTAATAGGATCCTGAATAGTAAGTTGTTCTAATGTAGAAGTGGTTATGAGGCTAGTATCTCTGGCACTAATAAGAAACTCATCAATCTGTTTCTTAAACCTATGCGTGGGATTTAAACCCATTTCAGCATAGTACCGTTTGTCAGAAAGTTGTCTCCTGGCCTCCTTGTCATAATCTGACCAGTTCATAACCACGACTGCCCCACCTTTATCTGCTGAAATAATAACCAAATCCTTGTTTTGTTGTAATTCGACAATAGCCTGTTTTTCACTAGATGACAAATTATTGGGTTTATAACGAATATCAGAACTGTCAAAATGTAGATCTTTGAGAATCATATTCTGAAACAAATGAACAATGGGGTGCATCGGAGGAAGATATTTAGATTTATGATAAATTAATTTATTATAATCATAAGATGCATCACCATCTCCAAACTGTAATTTCAAATTAAGAATTCTACAAAATGACAAGACCTCCTGGACCAATTGGTCCTCAGAAATAACAAACCCAGGGATAAAAGTTAAACCTTTATTCAAGATAGCCACTTGAGATGGAGACAAGACACAATCGGACAGATTTAGAACATTTGAATTTACATTGCTTATTTCTGTATTACCATCTCTAACAAACTCTGAATGTTCTCGATTCTTTTTGTGTTTCCTGCCTCCACGTTTGTATTTCCCCCTAAAGGGACAAAACCATGGGCTCTTTTGGGGTTGGGTGAATCCGATGCTGGCTGTATGTCACTATCTGTATGTGATGAAGGATCATCAATAGATGATCCATTTGTTATGGATTTATTACGTAATATGGATCTGGGTCTCTTTCTTCTTGGTGTTTTAACCGGATTATGGTTAAACCGAACATGTTTGGAAGGAAAACTAAAAGGGTTAGCTCCCTGATAATCATTTAAATCACGCTTGAATTTTTTAATTTTCCTTAATTTGAACTGTTCTTCAAGTTTGGTGAGATCACTGGCCACCTTATTAAATATTTCTGAAAGAATATTTCACCCTCAAATTTCTGTACATCATTGCACAAGTCTGTTACAGTGTTAATTTCAGAATCAATAATTCTGTCATGATATTTGTCCAAAGCTTCAACAAATGACATGGAAGCATGCTGTTGTATATTAGACCATTGGCTATTGAGCTCCTCATCTGGATGTCCCACATGTGGTTGAATTCGAATTCTAAGACCCCTTGTTGTGATTCCTTTTGCAATATAAGCTTTGAAAAGTTTGGAATGCCAAACACTAGATCTTAACAATTTTAAATGCTTAAAAAGATTATCAAAGGCCAAACTACATGATGGCTCAGATCCCAATGGGTCATTAGAAGAGTTGTTGATAGATCCTGTACAAAGACCAAATGCACTCAAATCTGCCCTATCAGCAGAAAGCCCTGAAACCAAATTAAAAAGGTCCATCTTTGTATTAACAGAAATGACAATAATGGCTTCTCATAAAATGGCCACGTCAATATAAAGGGAACAATAATAGCTCTGAAGGACAGGCCAATATTACCTGTCTAATATTGCTACGTTCCCAAAGACAAATATAGCCAAATGTCAATGGTCAAAAACAATATATGCTTGTTGACATATAAAATAGAAAAAAACAAATGTATGATAACACTGTAAAAAAGACCTGGGCAATATTACAGAAAATATATTGATATATATATAAATTTGTTAGTTGCAAATGATTTCACCAAAAGTAATAGTAAAAATTCAATTAGATCATACTCAGAAAATCAAGGGGCCAAACCTGACCACTCCCTAAGAATTGTAAAGCTATAAACTTCACAATTATATAGATAAATTTAAAAAATGATAAATACTGCCATTCACTAGATGGAATGTAATCATAAAAATAAAATATGATCCATATGTTGGTAAATAGAAACATACATCGAAAACAATGTTATATGGAGAAACACTTATCTAACCCAAATGTGAAATACGAGGGGGGCTATTGAAAATGCTAGATACAGGTGTAACCTGTTCTAAATAGACTTATACTAAGGACATCAATTGTGAGAAACATATGGCATCCCCAGTTAACATGCATTGATCAAGCTAACAGTATTATTACACAAAATAATGTAAAATGAACCAATCAAATGATTGAAATGCATAGCCTTAAACAAAAACAATCAAAGCCAATGCCTATATTTTGGGAATAAAAAAAGGAGGGGGGGGCAACAGGGCCTCTATATAGGATATATATCCCAAAAGAAGAACTGTCTGACATATGAAAAATATATACATCAACCAAAATCTTGCTGTTGTAATAAAAAAACACAAGAAATGGCACGACTTTCAATATGTTTTAAGAAAAAAGAGTGTTACTATACTCAAAAATCACTCAATACTGAAAAACTAAGGCCTGCAGTTCAAAATGGTCTAATAAGCCAAGAAAAGTCACAATGAGGCTAGACCAATACAGTATACATAAGATGCAAAAAATTTTTTTAACATGCTAAAAAACATATTATATTTATTGTCCAATAATTTCCTCACAAGTGTCCACAGTAGTCCACAATAGTCCCTGTTGTTTCAAAACTTCACGTAAAGCGTTGATGTAATCCATAAATATTTTTATTCATAAATTTGTCGATCCAAAAAAGAAAAACAGTTCAGCAGAGCAACAGTTGTGATCGCAACCGTTATGATCGCAAATTACACTCCGTAATGTGATGTAAAAACAGAATAGTCCCCAAAAAATAATAATCCTCCAAAATAGTTGCGTGGAATGCGTAACACACACAGTACTTAGTCCAGTAAATGAAGGAAAGCTGGTTTTGACCCAAAGGCCTCGTAACAATATCACAAGGTGGTGAAAAGATTGTATGAACAACCACCACGACTCACACGAAGCAAGTTGTCCATTAATCACAAAGCTGTAAACACTGTTTGCCAGGCCAGGCCCATATGAAGTGTATTATAAGCCCCTATTTGGTAAAGTTGCTGATAACAAGTTGAACGCCCAAAAAACAAATCAAGCTATAGGCGAAAAGCTTCGAAACATCTAACCCCTGCCATCTTCAAAGCTTAATGTAATATTAAAAAGTACACACTGTAAACCATAACCCAATATGAAAAATGTTATATACACACATCGGGTTAAAAGTCCTGTGAATTATTCATGGAAAAATGCCAAATTAGCCTGAAATTACGTCGACATGAACGAAGCCAAGTAAATACCTGTACAAAACCAAATCACACATCCAAACGAGTCTTGTAAGTCTTGCGTTGTAGTAAGGATACAAAAAATAATCCAGATGGCACTTGTAGACAAAAATGGAACCAAGTAGAGATGAAAAAAAGAATAAAGAAAGGGCTGCAGATAAATCACACAGCCAGCATCGGATCCATGGCACCCAGCAGGAAGTGAAACAAAGTGTACCAACCAAACAAATCCTCCTGCACGAAGTAAGGTTTGCACGGCAACTGAAGTGAAAGCATCCACAGAACCAAAATGAAGCCAGCAACCAAAATGGATCCAATAAAAAAGATTTAATGTTGAATAAACATCAAAAAAGCTCACAGACCGGTTTCGGCTGGCAAAAAAAGCACAGCCTTCTTCAGTGACAAAAAACACAGAGTCAATTAATTCAACTTAAATAGTGCTTCAACAAATCCCATTGGTTCAATTAAAAATATTCATTTAATCCAGGTGAAAAAAGAGCACCTAGTCTGGTAATCCATTTCTTTTCTTTTGTATCTAGGATGTTGTATACAGGATGGCACTCAATGTTGGATACAAAAGAAAAGAAATGGATTACCAGACTAGGTGCTCTTTTTTCACCTGGATTAAATGAATATTTTTAATTGAACCAATGGGATTTGTTGAAGCACTATTTAAGTTGAATTAATTGACTCTGTGTTTTTTGTCACTGAAGAAGGCTGTGCTTTTTTTGCCAGCCGAAACCGGTCTGTGAGCTTTTTTGATGTTTATTCAACATTAAATCTTTTTTATTGGATCCATTTTGGTTGCTGGCTTCATTTTGGTTCTGTGGATGCTTTCGCTTCAGTTGCCGTGCAAACCTTACTTCGTGCAGGAGGATTTGTTTGGTTGGTACACTTTGTTTCACTTCCTGCTGGGTGCCATGGATCCGATGCTGGCTGTGTGATTTATCTGCAGCCCTTTCTTTATTCTTTTTTTCATCTCTACTTGGTTCCATTTTTGTCTACAAGTGCCATCTGGATTATTTTTTGTATCCTTACTACAACGCAAGACTTACAAGACTCGTTTGGATGTGTGATTTGGTTTTGTACAGGTATTTACTTGGCTTTGTTCATGTCGACGTAATTTCAGGCTAATTTGGCATTTTTCCATGAATAATTCACAGGACTTTTAACCCGATGTGTGTATATAACATTTTTCATATTGGGTTATGGTTTACAGTGTGTACTTTTTAATATTACATTAAGCTTTGAAGATGGCAGGGGTTAGATGTTTCGAAGCTTTTCGCCTATAGCTTGATTTGTTTTTTGGGCGTTCAACTTGTTATCAGCAACTTTACCAAATAGGGGCTTATAATACACTTCATATGGGCCTGGCGCCTGGCAAACAGTGTTTACAGCTTTGTGATTAATGGACAACTTGCTTCGTGTGAGTCGTGGTGGTTGTTCATACAATCTTTTCACCACCTTGTGATATTGTTACGAGGCCTTTGGGTCAAAACCAGCTTTCCTTCATTTACTGGACTAAGTACTGTGTGTGTTACGCATTCCACGCAACTATTTTGGAGGATTATTATTTTTTGGGGACTATTCTGTTTTTACATCACATTACGGAGTGTAATTTGCGATCATAACGGTTGCGATCACAACTGTTGCTCTGCTGAACTGTTTTTCTTTTTTGGATCGACAAATTTATGAATAAAAATATTTATGGATTACATCAACGCTTTATGTGAAGTTTTGAAACAACAGGGACTATTGTGGACTATTGTGGACACTTGTGAGGAAATTATTGGACAATAAGTATAATATGTTTTTTAGCATGTTAAAAAATTTTTTGCATCTTATGTATACTGTATTGGTCTAGCCTCATTGTGACTTTTCTTGGCTTATTAGGCCATTTTGAACTGCAGGCCTTAGTTTTTCAGTATTGAGTGATTTTTGAGTATAGTAACACTCTTTTTTTCTTAAAAGATATTGAAGGTCGTGCCATTTCTTGTGTTTTTTTATTACAACAGCAAGATTTTGGTTGATGTATATATTTTTCATATGTCAGACAGTTCTTTTTTTGGGATATATATCCTATATAGAGGCCCTGTTGCCCCCCCCCCTCCTTTTTTTATTCCCAAAATATAGGCATTGGCTTTGATTGTTTTTGTTTAAGGCTATGTATTTCAATCATTTGATTGGTTCATTTTACATTATTTTGTGTAATAATACTGTTAGCTTGATCAATGCATGTTAACTGGGGATGCCATATGTTTCTCACAATTGATGTCCTTAGTATAAGTCTATTAAGAACAGGTTACACCTGTATCTAGCATTTTCAATAGCCCCCTCGTATTTCACATTTGGGTTAGATAAGTGTTTCTCCATATAACATTGTTTTTGATGTATGTTTCTATTTACCAACATATGGATCATATTTTATTTTTATGATTACATTCCATCTAGTGAATGGCAGTATTTATCATTTTTTAAATTTATCTATATAATTGTGAAGTTTATAGCTTTACAATTCTTAGGGAGTGGTCAGGTTTGGCCCCTTGATTTTCTGAGTATGATCTAATTGCATTTTTACTATTACTTTTGGTGAAATCATTTGCAACTAACATATTTATATATATATATCAATATATTTTCTGTAATATTGCCCAAGTCTTTTTTACAGTGTTATCATACATTTGTTTTTTTCTATTTTATATGTCAACAAGCATATATTGTTTTTGACCATTGGCATTTGGCTATATTTGTCGTTGGGAACGTAGCAATATTAGACGGGTAATATTGGCCTGTCCTTCAGAGCTATTATTGTTCCCTTTATATTGACGTGGCCATTTTATGAGAAGCCATTATTGTCATTTCTGTTAATACAAAGATGGACCTTTTCAATTTGGTTTCAGGGCTTTCTGCTGATAGGGCAGATTTGAGTGCATTTGGTCTTTGTACAGGTTCTATCAACAACTCTTCTAATGACCCCTTGGGATCTGAGCCATCATGTAGTTTGGCCTTTGATAATCTTTTTAAGCATTTAAAATTGTTAAGTTCTAGTGTTTGGCATTCCAAACTTTTCAAAGCTTATATTGCAAAAGGAATCACACCAAGGGGTCTTAGAATTCGAATTCAACCACATGTGGGACATCCAGATGAGGAGCTCAATAGCCAATGGTCTAATATACAACAGCATGCTTCCATGTCATTTGTTGAAGCTTTGGACAAATATCATGACAGAATTATTGATTCTGAAATTAACACTGTAACAGACTTGTGCAATGATGTACAGAAATTTGAGGGTGAAATATTCTTTCAGAAATATCTTAATAAGGTGGCCAGTGATCTCACCAAACTTGAAGAACAGTTCAAATTAAGGAAAATTAAAAAATTCAAGCGTGATTTAAATGATTATCAGGGAGCTAACCCTTTTAGTTTCCCTTCCAAACATGTTCGGTTTAACCCTAATCCGGTTAAAACACCAAGAAGAAAGAGACCCAGATCCATATTACGTAATAAATCCATAACAAATGGATCATCTACTGATGATCCTTCATCACATACAGATAGTGACATACAGCCAGCATCGGATTCACCCAACCCCAAAAGAGCCCATGGTTTTGTCCCTTTAGGGGGAAATACAAACATGGAGGCAGGAAACACAAAAAGAATCGAGAACATTCAGAGTTTGTTAGAGATGGTAATACAGAAATAAGCAATGTAAATTCAAATGTTCTAAATCTGTCCGATTGTGTCTTGTCTCCATCTCAAGTGGCTATCTTGAATAAAGGTTTAACTTTTATCCCTGGGTTTGTTATTTCTGAGGACCAATTGGTCCAGGATGTCTTGTCATTTTGTAGAATTCTTAATTTGAAATTACAGTTTGGAGATGGTGATGCATCTTATGATTATAATAAATTCATTTATCATAAATCTAAATATCTTCCTCCGATGCACCCCATTGTTCATTTGTTTCAGAATATGATTCTCAAAGATCTACATTTTGACAGTCCTGATATTCGTTATAAACCCAATAATTTGTCATCTAGTGAAAAACAGGCTATTGTCGAATTACAACAAAACAAGGATTTGGTTATTATTTCAGCAGATAAAGGTGGGGCAGTCGTGGTTATGAACTGGCCAGATTATGACAAGGAGGCCAGGAGACAACTTTCTGACAAACGGTACAATGCTGAAATGGGTTTAAATCCCACGCATAGGTTTAAGAAACAGATTGATGAGTTTCTTATTAGTGCCAGAGATACTGGCCTCATAACCACTTCTACATTAGAACAACGTACTATTCAGGATCCTATTAATCAATTCATTTATTTTCTTCCCAAGATTCATAAAGATCCTGTTCATCCCCCAGGTAGGCCCATTGTTTCTGGCCGAGGTTATCTCACAGAACCATTATCCTTGTTTTTGACTAAACACCTGAAGCCTTTGTTGTCATTTGTTCATTCTCGGTTGCAAGACACGACCGAATTCCTACACATCATATCTGATGCACAATTGGAACCTGGTTGGCTGATGTGTACACTTCATGTCAGTTCCCTGTATACGAATATTCCACATCAGGTTGGGCTTGAAGCGTTAACTCACTGGCTCAATATTGCCCATCTATATGAACAAGATTTTAATTCCTTTCTTGTTGGTCTCGCAAAGCATGTACTTACTAATAATGTTTTTTTCTATCAGGACATTTGTTTTTGGCAAACTAAAGGAACAGCTATGGGAGCATCATTTGCTCCTATTTATGCCGACCTGTTCATGGCCTATATTGAGGAACATATTATCTACAATAGAAGCCATAATATTTACCTTCCTGAAATTGATATTTGGAGGCGGTATTTGGATGATTGCTGGATGGTGTGGAGGGCTGATGTTGATTATTTAACTGAATTTGTCTCATATTTAAGTGATAATATTTGGGGCTTACAGTTTACTGTCAATTATCACGCTGACACAATAACTTTTCTGGATGTGCTAATAACAAGACAACCAGATGATACTCTTAGTACACAGGTTTTCAGGAAATATCCTGAATACAACACAGTCCTTCACGCATCCAGCTTTCATCCTCCACATATTGCTAAAAACATACCTAAATCACAGTTTATACATCTGAGGCGTATATGTTCTCAGGAGGAGACTTTTCAAGAAGATAGGTGTGATTTAATCAATAGATTTCGTGCAAGGGGATATTCTATGGGACTTGTTTTATGGCCAGCAATTGGGCTAATACCTTATTCAGGCAGGAGCTGTTAACTTACAAACTTAGGGATCAGAGGACCTCACAGCCAATCAGGTTCTTAACAACATATGCTAGGAATTCAGATGTACTCATGAATAGTGTACAAAAGAATTGGAATATTTTGTTAAGTCTACCAGAATTATCAGATGTATTACCTGACAAATGTTTATTCTCATTTCGCAAGGGCAGGAATTTAGCCTCATGTTTTAATCATTATAAACATACACATCATGCCAGTGCTGGACAATTTTCACAAACAACTATTACAGGGGAACCTTTGGTGGGGTGTTTTCCCTGTGGTCATTGTAGTAACTGTTGTAAAATTGTCAAATCCAAGGAATTTTCTAGCAGGAATTGCTCAAAGGTCTATGATATTTCATTTTTTGCAAATTGTAGCAGCGAATGGCTCATTTATTTAGCAACATGTAATTGCAGCTCTTTCTATGTTGGTCAAACATCTCGTCCTTTAAGACTACGTATATCTGAAGATATGAGCAATATCAAAAATAAGAAAATAAATAATGCATTGTACAAACATACTTTAAAACATCACACTGCTAATTTCTCTTTTATGGTGATTGATGTGATTAAGGGTATTAAATTTAACAAAACAGGATGGCACTCAATGTTAGATACAAAAGAAAAGAAATGGATTACCAGACTAGGTGCTCTTTTTTCACCTGGATTAAATGAATATTTTTAATTGAACCAATGGGATTTGTTGAAGCACTATTTAAGTTGAATTAATTGACTCTGTGTTTTTTGTCACTGAAGAAGGCTGTGCTTTTTTTGCCAGCCGAAACCGGTCTGTGAGCTTTTTTGATGTTTATTTAACATTAAATCTTTTTTATTGGATCCATTTTGGTTGCTGGCTTCATTTTGGTTCTGTGTAGGCTTAAATTGACCCATGAGGGCAGCTAGCCTAATACTTACCTATGAACCTTTGTACTTTATATATGTCTTTCAATACAAGCAGATCCTTAAACATGGGATTTGAATTTCAAGTTAAGATTACATTCCTATTTTCCTTATTTCACTCTGCAAATGTCAGATATGTTACACCAAAATCTTAATCTTTAAAGTCATCATCTCCATATGCATGCATTTGTTTACTTAGTAATTTAACGAGTCCTGAAGAATGAATACAAAACAAAATCACCAACTGAATTTGGTAAATGCTGTGAGATTTATTGCAAACCTAGTATGAGGTGGCAGTTCACACTGCACTCCAGGTACCAGGAAGGAGAATGCTTTTGCAAGCAGAAGGAAGCTTATTCTAAGGAATACAGAAAGAATTTGGTAACAGAGTGAGAGGAAGATCTGAGATTTCTAGTATGAGCTGCCAAGAAACGCAGGTGTAAAAATGGGAAGAAATGGAACAAAAGTTCAAGTAAAGAAGTTTAGATATTCAAGAGAAAATGCAATGCACAGATGTAAGAAATATAAGAAGTCATCCAATTTTAGAGGGAGGGAGACCCAACCTATGGTTTGAGGTCAGATACACATTTGTGTCTGGTAGAAAATAAAATAAAACTAAATCAGTAGAGTTTATTAAACAGCATTTGTAGTTTGGAAATACTTGCAACAGAAGAGCAGAAATTACATATAGTGAGTATTCAGTCTGTGGAAACAGCAACCCTGTAATAAAGTAGCCTGACAGCAGGAGTCAGAGGATTTGAGAGAGTGCAGGCAGCTGTAAGGTGAGCGCTAAAGTCTTGTTCTTGTAATTTATGGTCAGTCTTTAAGGGGAATCTGTGGTCCACACAGATCAGCTTAAATTGCATGATTAATGGTAAACATGAACTACTATTTTTGTATACTTAATATTCCATGTAGGTCTGTAGGAAGAGGATGCATGAGTTACAGGCCTTACTGTATAGACAGCCATTAGTAATGGTTTGAAAATCAAACTTTCTCTGTGAACAAGTAATTTGTTTCTTGCGCAAAGTAATACTAGTCATATTATGAATCAGTATATTCAATTTTCAGTATTTGTTACACAGTATTACGGTTCAGGAAAATATCCAAACCTACACATGCATGTTGACTGTACAACTACTAAGATATAACTTAAACTGCAAAAATAGTCTAGAAAATCATATCTTACCTTTTTTCTCTGAAAACCATTTGAAGCTAAATAACTACCAAATCATCTTAAACTGTTTAACAGACTGTAATTTTTCCCCTCATAATAACTTTAACTTGACTGATAATGAATGGACATAGTTAAAGGCCCTTCCACCAAAGCAGTCATTAGCTCAATGAGATTATTTAAATGTATACCGTCCCAAGACATTTACAACATAGCAGCCATGCCAGGTGAAGATATTTGTGACACAGCTAGCTGGTCTGACATGTCCTAAAACATTATATATATAGGAACCATAATCCAGAAATAGCATGCGCTGGCAAAACATACGTAAAAGGAATTATATTCTAGTTCTTCACTTGTTACTACTGCTAGGGAATGCAGCCATTTGGTGACACCCAGTGCAGGACTCTAACAAATTAAGGAAGCACAGCTATCTAAGGTAGTCAGTATACCAGCTGATCTTTGTGAGAAGGGTGGTTGCAGTAAATACTTCCTACTGGGCCCACTTTGTGGTCTAAAAATCTCTCTTTTTTTTAATGTCCCAGAAGATCTGTATTATGAGCTCAGAGTCCATAGAGTCCTTGCAAAATGGTACAGCATACATAGCAAGGCAACAGGACAGTCTTATAAAACTTATAGGGATGGTATGACAAAGCATAATTTAAAGCTATCAAAAAAGCTCTTAATTTGAAAACAGTCCTACACTGGCACAACCCAAGTGTTTTTCTCTTGAAGATGCAGTAATGTTGGATGTGTAGGGATAAGGGAGATGGTTCTTCACAAGGGAATATTGGCTTTGTCCCCCACAGATAAACATAATTTGGTTTGTTCAGTGTATTTTTGGCACAGCTTGATTTAGTTTATTCACAGATTCACAGATTAGTATTAGGCTAAGTGCCCTTGCGAGCTATTGTAAGCCTAGCCAATTATCCCTTGTGAGACTCAAACCCTGCACCTTGTGTTTGTAAGGCAAACACCTTAACCATTAGGCCACCCTCCCAACCCCAGTATAATATTCCTGGAATGCCATTACAATATAGCAGTATTCTGTGTATTGTCCTGTTTTACACAACTAATTCAGAAAGGGGGGAACTTTCAGGCATATGCTGTTTTTACTGGCACATGTGGTCAGTGGCAGAGAGATGTAATGTCCAGTATAGGATATAATTTTCCAAATACAACTGGCAAGGAGCTAAAAAGGAGCACAAAATGGTCCATTTAGTACATCTGTGGTGCATACTTTACTCTACTATACTTTTTCATTGTGAAACACTGAATTAATATGAATGTCACTGTACAATAGCTAGAAGGATCGGTGAACAATATACTAATGCATCTGATCAAAACATTAAGTGAGAATACCCTAGAAAATTGAATGAAGCACCTAAGTGCTCAGAGACACCTTACAATGAAATATAGTTACCTTCTGTTTGCATACTTTATTGTATTTAGTTTTACTTGTTTAGTTAATTGGAGTTGTGACTAATAAGGCACAATCTAAGAATAGTGGTTGTCTTTTGTTTACTTCTGAGCTACCCAATCTGTTGATATTATCATCTAATCACTACATACTAATGACTGTTGTCCGACTGGGTTTAGTCAAAAATCCAGTATATTATAGGTTCGTAGGTTCATAGGTTGATACTAGGCTATCTGCCCTAGGGCATTTATAAGCCTAGCCAGAGTGTGTTTGGCTTTCGCCACCCTTTTAGATTAGTTGACTGTGCCTCTGTATAGTAGGTCACAGAAGGTAGCCCTTTTAAGGTTAGTTTACTGTACCTCTGTCAAGCAGGGACACAGAAGAGATCCCAGGGGTAAACTTACGATCTCCCATCCACTTGTCAAGATTTCTCTTGAAGAGGGTCAGTGAGGGGCTCTGCCTGACATGGATTGGGATTTTGTTCCAGAGTGAGGGGAGCCTCTGGGATATGAATCTGTCCCTCCAGCATGTCCTATTTATTTCTGTGCTGAAGTTCAAGTCCCTGGAGCGTGTAGCTCTAAGGGATTTGGATTTCCTGAGGTGAAGCATGTCCATTAATTCTGGGTTGGACATGGTTTTATATGTCAGACACAGATCGCCTCTGAGTAGGCGGTACGCAACTGAGTAGAGCTGGAGTTTCTTTAGCCGAACTGCATAGGGCATCTGTTTGAGCCCCTTGATCCTCTTGGTGAGGTACTTTTGGGGTCTTTACAGTTGCTGCAGGTGTCGGGTAAGGTACATCCCAAATGGGGCATTGTATTCAATTATGGGCCTGATAAGTGATGAGTAGAGGGGCACAATGACCTTTCTTGATCTAGATGCGAATCCTTTCATGATAAGGTGGGCTATATAGAAGGTCTTTCTAACCACTTTGGCAACGTGATTGTCAAAGGAGAGATTACGATCTACTTGGGTCCCCAAGTCCCTAATTACTTCTTCCGTACTTAATGGATTACCACCTATGTGGTAATTTGTGGGCACTTTGTTTTTCCCAAAGGGGATGACTATGCACTTTTTGGCATTTAGCTTAAGGCCATGGCTGTGGCACCAGTTATCCGTCTCTGTGAGACCCTTTTGGAGGATGCTTGTGTCAGCCAGAGAGTCGATTACGACACCCAGTTTGCAGTCATCTGCGAACTTGGTCAGCCATAGTCCACCTGTATTAGCCTGTACCTCGGAGAAATATATACCGAACAAGAGAGGTCCCAGGACTGAGCCTTGTGGGACGCCACTTGTAACTGGTTTAGAGTCTGACATGGCACCTGTTATTCTGACCATGTGGGTGCTATCCCTGAGCCAGTTTGCAACCCATCTTGTGACATAGGGGTTGATATTTAAGCTGGTGAGCTTATTTATGATGCCCAAGTGGGGTATTGTGTCGAAGGCTTTTGCGGGGTCCAGGTAGGCTGTGTGGACTACCTTCCCTTCATCTATGGCTTTGGTAACTGTTTCAAAGAAGTCGACCAGGTTCAAGAGGCAAGATCTGCCCTTAACAAAGCCGAATTGGGTAGGATCCAGTGTCTAGAGGTTCCCAATGTCTTTGTTTATGATTTCCATGATGATACGCTCCATAGCTTTGCAGACCAGGCTAGTCAGGCTTATAGGGCGATAGTTTCTGGGGTCTGTTGTGGCACCGCCTTTGTGGAGTGGGACCACTGTTGCTGTACACCATTCCTTGGGTACATATACTGTAGTAAGGCTGAGATTGAACAGTGACTTTATATGAGGGTTTAGTTCTTCTTGGAGCTCGTGTAAGAAGCATCCCGGGACACCATCTGGTCCCATTGATGCTGTGTTTTTTGCTTTGGAGAGGGCAGCTCTCACCTGTGCATCTGTGATCTCAGGAAGGCTACACTCTGTTGGGATAGACATTTGCTCTTTTGGGGGGAAGGGGGGAGAAGTTTGCAATGAACCTTTCTGCCAGGATGTTGGCAATGTCTGTGGGTTCAGTGTATTTTTTGTCATTTTGCACTAACTCAGAGCATATCTGGGAGTTGCCTCCCAGGTTTCTGACATAACTAAAGAAGGCCTTGTGATTATTTTTAGTGTCTTGTGCAATTTTTCTTTCGAAGCTGGCCTTAGATGATTTTATGAGGGATCGTAGTTTCTTGCTAGTACTGATCAGAGACGCCTTCCCTTTTTGGGATTTTACTCTATCATGTAGTATCTTTCTCCTTCTGTTGTATAGCTTATTTATGGCCGGTGTCCACCAGACAGGTCTCCCGCCTTTGGAGGAGTGAGTCTTGGTTTTATTTGGGATAGCATGCGCCATGCATTTCTGTAGATGTCCATAGAATGCTTTTGTAAAGGATTCTGCATTTTGGGCCATATTTTCCACTGGCCCGGGGGCTTTGAAGGATTCCACCTCAGTTTTGAGAAGTGTGAAGTTTGCTTTTGAGAAGTTCTTCACCGTGGTTTCCTTGGCTAGGGGTGGGGATGGAATATGGATGCCCAGTGAGACTAGTTTATGGTCTGATCTTACCAATGAGGGGTATACCTCTGGTGTGGAACATAGAGACCCCATGTTGGTGATGACCAGATCCAATATGTTTTCCCCTCTTGTGGGAGTGGTAACCAGTTGTTCTATAGCATTTGAGTTTATAAATTCTAGGAACCGTTCGGCGAGGGTGTTTGGGCTTGAGTAGTTTTCCCAGTCAATGTTTGGGTAGTTGAAGTCACCCAATATAATGGTGTTTGGAGAGACCTTCATATTCTTCAGTGTTCTCAGGAAAGCCGAGTGAGGTTCCTGTGTTTGGGAGGGTGGTCTGTAGCAGGCTACAAACTGAAAGGCAGTTTTGCCCACTGTTAGTTGCACATGGATGGTCTCCGATGCTTCGTGCAGTACCACTAACCTGGAGGTGTGTGTATCTTTGATAAATATGGATACTCCCCTTCCTTTTGTGGTTCGGTCCGAGGTTTGTGGCCAGAAAGCATGGTATGAAGTATAACCTGTTAGTGCTGGGGTGCTCTCGGGAGCTTTGAACCAGGTTTCTGTTACTGCACAGATATCGATATTCTCCATACTGAGGAGAGTCTTGAGTGCGTGCATCTTGAGGTTTAGACTTCTGGCATTGAGCAGCATTACCCTTAGATTTTTTTTTCTTTGTGTTGTCTATGGAGGTGGGTTTGTTTTTTGAGCCTTGCCTAAAAAAGGCACTATGGGGGAGGCAAGAGCCTTTGCCAGTATTCAAAAACCCAGGGGTGACAGGTGCAAGCCATCCCTAGCGAAGCAACTTGGCTTATCGAGCATGTCATCCCAGGCTGACAGACACTGGATCCCCTTTGAATGACACCAATACTTTGGCCAATTGTTAAAATTGATCATTTTGTCTTTATACTGTGGCATCATTCTTGGTGAGGGTAAGATGCTACTCAAGGGTCAGGGTCATACCGGTCTGGGCTGCATGATCAAAGAGCTCCTCTATGTCTTTTTTCATGTAGTCCAGGGAGGTATGTCTCAGGTCATTCACACCAGCATGGACAATGACGGAGTCATATTTGTACTTGCTTTGGAGTGACATGAGTGCTTGTGTTATGTGGCGGATCTTGGCACCCGACAGGCAGCTTACAGTGACCTTCTCCTTGTTCAGCCTGGTGAGTGGGACGTCAGTGTGTCTGACAATAGAGTCACCTATTACAAGTGTATTAGGTGTGTTGTTTAGCCTTAAGGGCTGTGACTGTGTGGCACACTGACTTTGTGAGCTATGTGCTATGTGGGTATTGTTTCGTGGTAGGGGTTGCTTGGATGTCTGCTTTGGAGGTCTCTGCTGCTTAGGCAGATTTTTATTTAGAGCCTCCGAGTATGTTTTTGTGTGTTTATGTGTTTGGTTTGCTGATGCGATAGGTCTATGTGAGACTGGATTTGTGGTGTGTGTGGTTACCTTCTAATCCTGACAGGCTGTGCCAGTACTGGGTTGAGAGAGCTTAGCCTCCAGTTTGGCTATATAGTTGCATCTCTCACATATATTTGAGCTTGTTGGGAGGAGGAGAGGGTGGTCTGTATGCATAAGGCAGTTGTAACATTGCCTCAAGATTCCCAGATTCACCAGCTGGACTGGAGAGTAAACCCGAAACTGACCTTTGGACATGCCTGAATAATATAGGGAACTACTTATTGACTGATCAGAAAGAACCAATAGGGAGCAAGTGCTTAAAAGGAGTATAAGAGGATGTAGTGCTTAAGTTTATTAGTGTTTACCTATGAGATTACTTATACAAGCAAGTGCAGGGCTTTAGAATGAAAATAGAGTGCTTATTTTGAGATTTAGAGCAGTTCTAATGGAAAAAGTGAAGAGCAGACTTTGTGGAGCCGGGAATCATTTAAACCTGTTTAGGCGGCGTTGCCCAACGCTGCTCTGTGTGCAAGACCGCGCAAAAAGACAGTTGCAGGGTTTTAAGACAGAGAGATCAAGGAGTTTGGAATTGACCCAAAATGGCCAATAAAACTACAGCTTCTAGGCAGTAACCACTCCTACAGGGACAGGCAGGCTGCTCAGTGTTAACCACTGCCACTGGTGAACACAGAGACTTCCCTTTAGCCCAAGCAAGCACTGGCCTCCAATAAACTTACAAACAGTTCAGAACAGCAAATCTGTAACTGAACTTTCTTGAATTTCAGAAAATGGGAAAAAAGAAAGATTTTGTTTTTTTGTTTGTTTTAGTTTAAAGGTAGCAGAGATACACAAGTAGCAAAATAGTCAGAACAGTGCAATAAATGACCCCACATTTGAGTGCTAGGCCAGAGTCAGGTAAAATGCAATGTTAAGAAAACTGATTTTAAATTAGGTGCAACACAGGAAATGCAGTAAACAGGCTCTAGGTGTGTTCTAAATACTGATTCTGATACAGATATCAACTTTAGCAAGCCGGAAAACGCTGAAAAGTAGGCAGCAAAGCAGTAATTTTAAACAAAAAATCAGAAGAAAATACTTAAAATCTCAAAAGTGGCTCCTTTCTTCTCTCAGCGTTTTCTCCCCTTGGTAGGTGCTTCAGCAACAACTATCAAGCCTGGAAAGATGCCAAAACCATGAGGCAGCAGGGTTTTAAGAGAGAGAGATCAAGGAGTTTGGAATTGACCCAAAATGGCCAATAAAACTAGAGCTTCCAGGCAGTAACCACTCCTACAGGGACAGGCAGGCTGCTCAGTGTTAACCACTGCCACTGGTGAACACAGCAACTTCCCTTTAGCCCAAGCAAGCACTGGCCTCCAAGAAACTTACAAACAGTTCAGAACAGCAAATCTGTAACTGAACTTTCTTGAATTTCAGAAAGTGGGAAAAAAGCAAGATTTTGTTTTTTTGTTTGTTTTAGTTTAAAGGTAGCAGAGATACACAAGTAGCAAAATAGTCAGAACAGTGCAATAAATGACCCCACACTTGAGTGCTAGGCCAGAGTCAGGTAAAATGCAATTTTAAGAAAACTGATTTTAAATTAGGTGCAACACAGGAAATGCAGTAAACAGGCTCTAGATGTGTTCTAAATACTGATTCTGATACAGATATCAACTTTAGCAAGCTGGAAAATGCCGAAAAGTAGGCAGCAAAGCAGTAATTTTAAACAAAAAATCAGAAGAAAATACTTAAAATCTCGAAAGTGGCTCCTTTCTTCTCTCAGCGTTTTCTCCCCTTGGTAGGTGCTTCAGCAACAACTATCAAGCCTGGAAAGATGCCAAAACCACGAGGCAGCAGGGTTTTAAGAGAGAGAGATCAAGGAGTTTGGAATTGACCCAAAATGGCCAATAAAACTAGAGCTTCCAGGCAGTAACCACTCCTACAGGGACAGGCAGGCTGCTCAGTGTTAACCACTGCCACTGGTGTGAACACAGCGACTTCCCTTTAGCCCAAGCAAGCACTGGCCTCCAAGAAACTTACAAACAGTTCAGAACAGCAAATCTGTAACTGAACTTTCTTAAATTTCAGAAAGTGGGAAAAAAGCAAGATTTTTTTTTTGTTTTGTTTTAGTTTAAAGATAGCAGAGATACACAAGTAGCAAAATAGTCAGAACAGTGCAATAAGTGACCCACTTGTGTGCTAGGCCAGAGTCAGGTAAAATGCAATTTTAAGAAAACTGATTTTAAATTAAGTACAACACAGGAAATGCAGTAAACAGGCTCTAGATGTGTTCTAAATGCTGTTTCTAATACAGATATCAACTTTAGCAAGCCGGGAAACGCCAAAAAGTAGGCAGCAAAGCAGTAATTTTAAACAAAAATCAGAAGAAAATACTTGAAATCTCATAGTGGCTCCTTTCTTCTCTCAGCGTTTTCTCCCCTTGGTAGGTGCTTCACAACAACTATCAACATTTTAAACATTTTTAAATGTATGTTCAGTAATATGCATGAACAGACATTAAGTAATGCTGTTCAATGTATTAATGAAGTAACTGAGTGAATGGTAACAAATACAGTGAGGAAGGAAGTGAATAGGGTAGAAAGACACCTCATAACTTTTACATAAGAAGTTATGGACAGGGCAAAATTAGGGGAAAAGCCTCAAATTAGGGCAGATTTTCAAATGCCAGTAGGTTAAAACTTCTCATAATAATTTCACATTTAGTTTCCCTCCAAAATATTGATAGTTAAGAGGTAGTTATGTAACTCACTAGGGGCTGGCACTCTTTTAAAAATAATTTAAAATCTGTCATGAGGAAAAATACAGCAAAATATTGCATATCTTTTCTCTGCAGACAAATTGTATTAAAGCACTATGCTGCATTTCATTCCAAACATGTACAGTAGACTCCTTCTTATCCGGTCCCGCTGGGACCAGACCTTAGGCTGGATAAAAGAATGGCTGGTTAATCAGAAAATGCATATAAAATAGCATTTATAGGTTATAAATCAGCTAGAATAACATGATTTGTGTTTGTATGCATTTTTCTAATGAATATGAAGTTTAAAACTCAAATGTTTGTCATTATTTAGCCAAGAGGAAGCAGAAGTGTTTTTCTTTTCTGTGGCCTTTTGCTAGGGCTACAACAGAAATTTGATGACCAGTTAGAGAGGTTGGATAAGAGGGAGTCACTGTATATAAAATACAATGCATACTTCCATTTCACATGTGTGTTTATGATTCCATTACTGCATGCATGTTATTTGTATGTGCCCATGTGATGCAAAGAAAGTAAAAAAGATTTCAGTGTACATGGTTAGCTAACTTAAAGCTAATTTATTTGTTAACTTGTATAAAAGCCTAAATGTTAGGTTGCAGTCAGTCTACTTGCATTCCTAAGTGCTGTTTAACAGATTTCATTGTTTGTGTACAGTATCAGAGAGCAAATCCATGACGTATACATTTCTCTTTTTAGAACTTTATCTTTGACAAGACTAAAATGAAAGGTGAAGAGGTCCGACACAGGAAAAAAGAGGGCAGGTCAGATAACGGAGTACGACCTAGACAGCATGCGCCAGAAAAAGGCAAAAATAAACATAATGATGACAGAATTGGAAGCAGAGAACAGGATGTCCATGTGGTCTCATACAAAAAGCCTCTTGAAGAGAAAGTGGCTATGGCAAAACATGAAGAAGAATCATCTTTCCAGATTGGTTTGCAGGTCCTTTTTCCATACTTTCTAGCAGGACTGGGCATGGTATTGGCAGGAATGGTATTGGATTTTGTTCAGGTAAGCCTTTAAGACATTTGTGCTGCATTGTCAGTGCTGAATATGCCTAAATGTGTTGTCCAGTAAAGGAGAGGCTTTTAAAAATAAGTGTCAGCTTCTTCTGCTGTTTGTTTTTATTTGTCTCCTCTGGATTTTTCTTCACTTTTTAATATCAAACTTTCTTTATACAGTTAATAAAAGGGTATTGCCAAGTATATTTTCGGCTTTTTGTTAGTAAAATATAAAATATGGAAAACATAACTTTGAATAGTACCATTTACCTCTACAATGCCAGATCTACACTATGGTACCACAAGAAAACACTTAGAATACTAATAAAACTTAAATACTTATTTTTAAACACTTGAACCAGAATTGGAGTACTACACATTTTTGAATTACTGTAGTATTTATACAGTGACACTCCCCTTTTTATGTGGGCAGAGTAGATGAGTGGTAAATTAAAAGTAGTAATAAGCATCTGAATGTTAGGCATACATTGGTGCTTTGGTAACTTAAACTTGCAATTATTGCTTTTTTTCTGGACAAGTTGTTTGCAGCACAGCCAGTCGTTTGAAAGTGCTTAGAGGCTCATAGGTCTTCTTGATAAGAAATTATTAGGAATATATCAATTTATTGATTTATTTATGTATTTTGATTTTGTTTTCTGAGGTTGTCTGACAAGGTTTAGTCAAAAAACATTTTCAGCAGATGTCCGGGGAGAAAAGCTCCAACATATTATAAACATTTTTGAAAATACATTCAGTAATATACTTGAACAAACATAAAATAATACACAAAAAATTCACCCCGGGATCACTCCAGTGGCTGTACTCGGCAGAGCCACTGGAAACTAAGGTCGGGTGGCACGATGCCAGGGTAATCCTATGGGCTAGGCTTGTAAAGGCTCCAGGGCCATTAGCCTAGTACACACTTATGAACATTATGTAACAAAATGGAATCTTGTTATAACAAGATTGCCAAGGTCGCTACAGTGGCCTCATATAGGTCCCATCCTTTAAGCAATTTAACTGGCTTGAGCTGCCTCAACTACTGCTACTCAGTCAATTGTCAGTAGCATACAAGTTATACTACCTTCCTGATAAAACCCCTGCACTCCAGCATCTAATTCAACCCTACACTACTACTAGAACCTTAAGATTGAGTAACAAGAACCTCGTAAAGGTCATCAAATCTAAGAATGATGCTGGTAAGTCTCTCTTTGGTTGCACTATTGCAAGAATCTGGAATATACTACCTAGTCACATAACTTCTAATGGCTCTACTACACAATTTAAAAAACTCCTGAAAATCCACTATTCAACCAACTGGCTATGCTCCTGTTACACTGTAAGGAGGATACTATTATGTTATACCAGTTCCCCTGGCAAGGCTGTTATTCTGATCATACCTCAAAGACTGTCACTACTGTTGATATTTACTGTATAGTAAGACATATTTGTTATATACTTGGCAACCATTACCTGCTGCCAGAAACAGTTACCATACACTGATAGATCTTTACTACATTGCATATTTTTATCATTAAAAATTATCTATCTGTTTACTACATTGCAGGTTTTTAACCTTAAAATTATGCATGTGATTTGAATTTTGATTTTATGTGTTTTTGAAATTTTTTTTTGTGTTTTAATTTCTACTCTATTGTGTGCTGAAATTTTTCTTATGTGTTGCATTTTTTGGAGCTTTTCTCCCTGGGCCTCCGTTGAAAATGGACCTGTGTCCAGTTGGACTTTCCCAGTAAATAAATGTAAAATAAAAAAAAAATAACAATTACACATACATTTGTTTATTAGATTACCTTTATATGAAAGCAGAGTCTGCTATTACAGTATAAAAGATGCTTATATATTAATAGATGTTGAATATTGTGCTTTGAAGAGATATATTAGTGGCTTTATCAGACAAATGTTAGAGCATACGATTAATACTTAGAAATTCAAAGAAATTGAAGTGAGGGAAAGAACTAGGTAGGGCAGAAAATGTTGATCTTGTAGTTCAATGGTGAGATGTAAAGCAGGTTTAAAGACAATCATATATATATATATATATATATATGTATATGTATATATATATATATATATATATATATATATATATATATATATATATAGCTATAATAATATATATATATATATATTCAATATATATTCAAAGTAAATTTGTTGTCCAATAAAAGACAGGCTTTAAAAAATAAGCATCAGCTTCTTCTTCTGTTTGTTTTTATTTGTCTCCTCTGGATTTTTCTTCACTTTTTAATATCAGACTTCCTTTATACAGTTAATAAAAGGTTATTGCCAAGTATATTTTCATCTTTTTGTTACAGCGGTGTAGAGGTGGATATGAGCAGTGCCACAAAATAATGAACATAGCTGGGAGATTCTATTGAAATGATTCAGGCCTAGGTGAAGACATGTTATGGTATATAAGATTCTGAAAGAAGAGAAATGGTTTGATAATATGGCAGGCTTGAATTAACAGTGGCATTCATCCCGGAGATGTACAGGAGCAGATCTATTGATTTGATAGGTGAAGTTTTAGTTATGTTTTAAATAGGTTTGCATTCTGAATGGATTTTAGTAATAGTGGGATGTTATTTTATAGTTTAGCTACACTATCTGAATATAGAGACTCCCCTGCAGTATTAGATGATTTGGTTATAGTGTTTAGTGATGTGTCTCTACAGCATAAAATTCTGTTTGGGTAAGCAATGTTATATTAAGTCATTAAGGGCTAGACACATTTCTGGATTATAGAGAAGTCTGTATATTGTAGTTAGCTGAGAAAGCTGGGTAATATGGTAGTTCTAACCAGTTTATTTCTCTGAGGGCTAGGCAATGGTGTGTTCCGTTGCTGTAGTTTACTGTAAATTTGACTATTTTATTATAGCATTGCTCAAGTGTGGACACTTGTGAGATTTGAAGTTTAGTGATGACTGTAGCAGCATAGAGGGGAGATGGCAATAAAAAAGTAGAGGCTATATATGTTCTGGCTATGTCAGTGATATAACTTTTTTACTCTGTATAGTGCACCTAGTTTTTGATTTTTTTTTTTAACCACATATGATACATGGCGGTTACAACTCTGATGACACCCAGTAATTTTGTGTGGTTTACTTTTTCTGTCATGGGCAGAGATGATAGTGAAAAGTATTTTGGGGTGAAGAGCAGTAATTTAGTTTTTTAGTGTTCAGATGTAGTTGTAAATTATTTAGCCTTGTCTCAGTTTATAAGAAGAGGATTGCTGTGAAAGCTCTTGGATTTCAGAGAGAGATTTGGCAGAACAGATTATTGTAAATCATTAGTGTATTGAACTAGAGTAGCAATTTTTATAGTGGTGTACAGGTCACTGATGAATATGTTGAAAAGTATCTGTACAAAACTGAGTTGAGAGTAGCTGAGTAATAGAAAACTGGTCTTTATATTTGAATAATTTATGACTCATAACATTATTGTTATGTGATTTCTCCAAATTATATGATTTAGCATGTTGTTGGACATCTGAGAAACAGTGCACCTTTAATTGAAGTGTTATGGCCTGTTGAAGTGAATGATATAGTAAGACTAACCTACAACTGTATCTGTCAGAAGGTCAATTACATTATATCTAGCGCTGTTCATTTACAGTCACAAACTGTCCGTTTTCATGGTATTGTGCATTTTGTTCAGTTTATATAATGTGGTGGGATGAGCTGTCATTAGATGAACTGTCATCTATGATAGTCAGTTTTTCACCTCCATGGCCAGTTACCATGAAATGTTTAGTGAATGACGAAATATGCTTTCCAGCATGTCATTTGTGTGTTTTTAACCACAGGTTTTGAGTTACTAGTACAGTGGTACTGTGAGTTATCATTTATACCATCCTGATGAATATATTTAATGGAAACATTGTAACTTAGCAGAGTCTTGTGGTACTGAGCATCTCCTCACCCAGCCTAATAGTTAGGATTTATTGCAGTCTGACAGCACATTATTCTTCAAGGTAATAGTGACTTGTTTCTCTTTTGGTACAGCTCTAGTAGCCATGATATCCTGCCACTCCATGAAAAAACAAATCACATGGGAAAGATTAAGGATGATGCTACAAAACAGAAAGCATAAAACAACAAATAAGTAACAAATACAATCCCTCTCCATAAAGGTGGAAACTCCACTGATCCCTCAAACTATCGTCCCATTGCTATACTACCCCCACCTTCCAAAATACTAGAACAATGTGTAGATTCTCAGCTACTTAAACACTTGCTTGATAGTAATCTCTTAATTCCCACCCAGCACGGCTTTAGACCCCATCACAGCACATCTACTGCTCTACTCTCATTCTTCCAAACTGTAGCAGAAGCCCATGATAACAACCTACTTCTTTCCTGTCTATTCCTTGATCTCTCAAAGGCTTTTGATACTGTCTCCCACTCTAAACTGTTAACTAAATTTTCTGACATTCACCTCTCTACCCCCTCTGTAGCCTGGTTCTCTAGTTATTTATCTACTAGACTACACTGGCAAACTGTTACCTCCCCATTTCTGCCTGTCCACACTGATGGTCCCCAAGGCTCTATCTTGGGTCCCCTCCTGTTCAGTATCTTCACTAACAACCTGCACACTGCTACTAACCTCTCAACACTCTTACAATATGCTGATGATTCCACCCTTATTACTACTGCCCACAGTATTCCTGAACTCCTCTCTCTTACCCAAAACACTTTCTCTTCAATCGAAACATGGCTCACTGATAATCAACTAATCTTAAATCTGCAAAAAACGAAACTTCTACTTTTTCTTCCTAAAACACTAGCTCAACACAAATTGTCTTTCTCCATTACCTCCCTTAACATTACCATCATCAGACTGGAACCACATACTAAATTACTTAGTGTCACCATCGATGATGAACTAAAATTCAATATACATATCAATCAATGCATAAAGAAAACCCACCAAAGACTTGGCCTCTTGTACAGGAATCAAAAATGTATTTCTCGCTCCTCCAAACCCTCTCTGGCCATGTCTATTCTCTTACCCTCTCGTCTCTATGCTTCTCCTGCCCTTACTAACCTCCAGGCATCTCTTCTCAGCAAACTAGAGCAAACCTACAATAAAATAGCTAAGTTTGCCTCCAATCTCCCCTATAATTCCCACCACTGCCTTGCCGTATAGTCTTTGCAATGGCCTAAATTCCCAAAACAACTGTTCCTTGCTCAACTGTATATAACACACTTTATTCTTTATAGCCCCACTTCCTGCCCCTCTATCTCTGATATTGTAGTACTATACAGCCTCCAACGTCGGCTTTGTACATCTGACAAACATCTTCTGGACATCTACAAACCCACAAAAAATATTGGGAAGTCACTATACAAATACTATACATATACACACTATACATATACACACTCCTGGAACTCCCTTCCACATCATATAAGAAATATCCCTCATAAGACCCAGTTCATACTTGAACTTAAACACTATCTACAAAACACTTCATCCTGTCCCTGTCGTTCATAGGTAGGTACTAGGTTATTGGCCCTAGGGCCTATATAAGCCTAGCCAAACTGTACCCTGGCTTTTGCCACCCAAGAAAATTATTTTCCTGTGCCCCTGTCAAGCAGAGCCACAGAAATGATCCCCGGGGTGAATTTCCTATCTCTCATCCAGTCATAAAGATTTTTCTTGAAGAGTGCTAATGAAGAGCTTTGTTTGATATAGATAGGTAGTTTGTTCCAGAGTATGGGAAGTCACTGGGACAGGAATCTATCCCTCCAGCATGTTCTGTTTATTGTGGTGACAAAGTTTAGGTCCTTAGAGCGTGTAGCTCGGAGGGATTGGGATTTCTTTAAGTGGAGCATGTCCAACAGCTCTGGGTTTGACATAGCTTTGTATGTTAGGCAGAGATCACCCCTGAGTAGGCGATATGCGACAGAGTAAAGCTGGAGTTTTTTGAGATTGTCTGCTTAAGGCATCTGTTTGAGGCTGGTAATCCTCTTTGTGAGGTATTTCTGTGGCCTTTCCAGTTGTTATAGATGTCTTGTGAGGTACATACCAAAAGGGGTGTTGTACTCTATAATGGGTCTAATGAGTGATTCAACCTACCCTCCTCCTTAATCTACTTTCTTCTCTTGTATCTTTCTCTTTCCTCATTTCTCTCTCCTCACCATAGCGCCAATACTACTACAAACCAACTCCCTGTTTCTTCTATATAATTCTTTGCATTCCGGATAAACTTGTTGTTACTGTGTGTAGATATACATTGAAACCTGTACAAAAACTGTTAAATTAGTTAACTTCACTTTGTTGTGTATATTCTTATTATATGCCATTTGTGAATGACTATAATTGTAACTGGAGCTTTTCTCCTCGCTTCTCCACTGAAAACGGGCCTTTGGCTCAGCTGGACCAACCCAGTTAACAAATGACAATCAATAAATAAATAGTAACATGTCATTGTATTCTCAAAGTTATTTGTCAATCTCTTAGTTTATCAGTTCAAAGTTTTGATTATCTAGATGGAGTTAGCCTTTGGGGTCTCTACAGTTTTTTTTGTCCTGTTGGATTAATGACAAACTCCAGTTAATGTTTTTGCAAGAGTTTTCAGTATGAGTGAGCAGTGACTATAAGGGATTAACAGTGTCTTGTGGATGACTGAAGGGTATATGGCAGTAAAGGGTTAAGGTGGCTTAAAAAGGATTTATGTACTAAAAACTAAAAAGCTGCATTTCTATATGATTTTAATTGTTTGAATAGATCTGAAGAATTTAATCTGTTACTGCGTTCTAAAATGCAAAAAGAAAGAGAGAGGTATAGCATTGCAGGTTATGGTATATTTTCTAATGCATAAAAAAGTTGTTCAACGTGGAATTTGGTATGCCACAGTATATTATTAGATATAAACAATTTAGGATTATCAGTCAGTTTGTATTAAAACAGATTCAATCTACCATGCAGCTAATATAATGTGTTGATGCTGTTTTTTTTTATTTCATATGGTTGCATCATATACATTTCTATGTAAAAGCTAACGTACCAGTTGAAGAAGGCAAGCAGACCTTTGAGTATGCCTAAATCATGCACCTAACTGCTTGTATAGCTACCCTCCTTATTCATTTCCATTTCTCACCAGCTTCTGTAAATCATCTCTCACCACCTTCACCATAAAAAATACACTTACTAAGCCAGTTCACTGTAATGGGACTTTTGTTTCCAACTTTGTTACATAAGGCAAGGCTTCACAAACAGCCTAGGTACCAACCAGCCATGAGAGGTATGATGTGGCAGCCGGATTTCTCATGCTAGCAGCAGGTGTAACTGGTAGACTAACAGCCATATTTGCATGTGCAAGTGGATGCCTTAGAGATGTGCACAAGGGAACTTGAATGTGTCCCTCAGCTGATATTTTTGCACAAAAATGTTATAGGTTACAGAAAGCAGACAATATACCCTTCATTAGCTTTGCTGGCACTAGTTCTGTTATCTCCCAATGCTGTTAGGAGCTCACCCAACTTGCTCTGACTGAAAGGTGTCTGTGGCAGCAGCAGGAATGGATGACTAGCTGACTACAGAAATAAATACTGGTAAGTTTGCAGAGCATAGGAAAAATCAGTTGATTAAAAAAAATCCTTCTCTAATCTGGATTGTATTGTCATACTTTCAGCAACTATCTGTATCCCTCTCCTCAGGATACTCTTCATTCCTTCTAAAAAACCCTTTCCCTCCTGATCCCTAATGATATGGTGAGTCCATGTTATGTCTTGTGTCTCCTTTCTTTCCTTAAAATGTACATTCTAGTACTTTCTGCCTGTACTTATCCTCAGTCCCATTATCGCCCTCATAGCTTTCCTATGCACATTTCAATCAATTTATTGCATTCTCCTTTTAATATTTCCAACTCTGTGTAGCATTCCTTTTGTGATCTAATCATCACAGTGGGTGAATGACATGGACTTCCCTTGAGTCACTCCACGCCACAGTCACAGCATTGAGAGGTCAGAATGTTTCCCAGATAATTTTCTTCCTCATTCTTTCCTAGGCCTACTCCCTTCAACTTGTGGGATGAACTAGATTATTTGCATGAAATTCTAGCTGCTAGGTCCGTGCTTCCATTTCTACCTTTACCAAATCTGTGCATGAGCTTCTGCCTTTACCAAGTGTTTTTGTAGACTTGAATCCCATCCTTGATCACAGCACATTACATTGTATTTGTGAAGCAGTAGCAGGAGGCAGTAAATTTATCCAGTCTTCCATTTTATGTACCCTTATATTCTACCTCCACTGCATCTCTATCTTACCCATGCCTTTTTGCACATAGTCTGTGCCGTCTTGAATGCCTGCATGGATTTCCTTTCAACCATGCATTCTTGTGGTACATTACACATATCTACAGCCCTCTATATGAAAAAGTACGGTACTTACGTATTATCGCAACCACATTCTAAACGACTTGCAGCTGATGTACTGTGGCAGCCCATCAAGCTATTGTTTCCTTTGGGAAAGAACATCCACCTTTTTAGGATGTAATGTTTAAAACACAAAGTATATGGATACTGAACACATGAAGATGTTTTAAAATGTTATGGTAGTCAACATGCAAGTCGCACTGTATGATCTGTATTTTTCTGACAGGAACTCCTGCTGATATTCAACTGTGCTTTCAGTTAACCTTTTCTACCACTTCTTATATAAAGCCGTTTGATCACGGCAACATTTTAATCACTGTAACTCCTCATGTTCTTCAGGGTTGTTTATAACAGAATAAAAAAATATGTGTTAAAACAAGAAAGACACCCCAGATATAATATTTAGTAGGGGAAAAAACCTAAAGGAATATTTTGAGAGTAATTTACTATATAGGAATTCAAAAATGAGGAAATGTGGGTTATGCAGAACCTGCAAATTTATTAATGATGGTCCCTATGTTATGATACAAGGCTTTAACAGATCTATCAGATGCCCAGGACATGCCAATTGTAACACTAAGATGGTAGTATATTTAGCAACATGCTTATCATGTCCAGCAAACTATGTAGGGAAAACTATAAGGAAGTTAAGGGAGCGAATAATGGAACACAATAGGGACATCAAAAATAAGAAGGCAACAAGTTCCCTTTACCTACATAGTACGAAATGTGAAGATTTTAAAAGATTTATATTCTTTGTAATTGATAGGATCCCAGATAATTTGAACAAAGAAGGTGATGTGAATAACTTACTGGAAGCGAAGGAATGTTTATGGCAATTTTAATCCCAATGCCAGTAATGTACCTGGTATTGACGAACATGTATCCATATCTAGTATTTTAAAACATAAATTGTATTGTATTTAATATCTTCACTACATGAAACAACAAAAAACAAAATACATAACTAAAAGCATATCATATCGAATAACAATACAGTATCTTATTATTTTTATGTTTTATATGTACTTACACAGAACATGTACATATCATATTTTGTATAAGAATTCTTTTTTAATATTTTTTAATTATTTATATACAAATATATTTTAGATGTGTGTTTTATGAAACAACAAACAAATTATGAAGTCATGAAACTTGTTTAAAATATTGTACCACAATTTTAGGGTTGTATATATATATATATATATATATATATATATATATATATATATATATGAACTGTACATACTTTTAGTTCAAGAAGCCATTTCTGTGTTATAATAGATCTACATTTATGTTTCATATTTATATTTATAGATTTTACTAGATGAATTAATAAAGTATAAACTTATTGAATATTATATAACTTATGAATTTTAAAATAAGTGTTATTTTTAAGAAATAGGGTTAGGGTACTAGAACTCGAATTGCATTAGTTTTATTTATTTGGTAAAACATGATGTTGAGGTGTTCATGCTGTTAGTTTAACAAAATGAAATTAAGAAAATGGATTTATTTATTAATTAATGCTTAAAGACACTAATTAATTGAAGTTGAGTTGGGATTGGGTAGAGACATGTTTTTGAAATGTATAAAATAGATAAGGTTTTAACGTTTCCTTACTCTGATGAAACCCACGGACTGGCTGGGTGAAAGCGCTTAGTGTATATATAGAATTCATAATAAACGGTGTTACCAGTGACGGATTACTTTCATTTTTTGTTTACCAGTTATTAGTGTTTGTACTTTCATTTTGAACACATGAAGATGTTTTAAAATGTTATGGTAGTCAACATGCAAGTCGCACTGTATGATCTGTATTTTTCTGACAGGAACTCCTGCTGATATTCAACTGTGCTTTCAGTTAACTTTTTCTACCACTTCTTATGTAAAGCCGTTTGATCACGGCAACATTTTAATCACTGTAACTCCTCATGTTCTTCAGGGTTGTTTATAACAGAATAAAAAAATATGTGTTAAAACAAGAAAGAAAGATGCTGGCAGACCCCCGAATGGTAATGCCATCAGGAGGTAGAAGTTTGACGAGCTACATTAAGAATAGTTTCTGTTTCTGATGAACCACAGTATCTTCCTAACACGGGTACACATACCTCCCAACCTCCGAGTTCAATATATCTGCTCAAACACAAAACATAATAGTGGGGGACAGAGTAGATAAAAGAAAAAACAGGCACAGATTTTTAGACATTGCTGGTACAAACTTGGAAAGCTGCTACAATAACACAGTTTGTGTTAGCATGCATTTTCTTGAATGATAGGAAGTCTACATTAAAAGGTGTGTCATTACTTAGGCACTTCATTCCTCAACGATTGCCTAAAAAACAAATATTTTATTAGGGAAACCCCCCAAAAATTGAGGATTCAATCCTCAACAACTGCCAGAAAACAAAATACTTTATTAGGAACAACCCGAAAATTATGAGGTAAATATCAGCACATTCTGCAAAATTACGGAAAAGTGAGACGTCATTTAGAATGTGGTTGCGATAATACTTAAGTACCAAAAGTACTTTTGAAGATCTAGGGGCCATTTAGTCTTGCATTCTGATGCATGTTTTCTCTCTTAACTTCTCTGTCCTTGCTGTTTAGAATAGCCCTTTCACATCTCCCTTATGCTGTCTTGTGTACCAGTATCATGTCACTTCCATGTGCTCTGGTCTCAGGAGATAAGTTTTGATTCATTTAGCCTCTTGTTATATTCCTTCCTCTCTAGCCCATAGAACTTTCTGTTATCTTTCTTGTAGATTCTTTCTAGTAGCTTGCTATACTTTTCCTTTTACAGCCTCCAGAACTGTGCATGATACTTAAGGTATGGTCTGTCCAGGACTATATGTAGTGCAGTGCAGGCATTACCTCTTTGCTTCTAGACTGTACTCTTACCATACCAAGATATACTCCAAAATTCAGTTTGTGATGCCATGCCCCCTTAACTGTGCTTCCAGTGTTCCACTCCACCTCTGATTTACACCCTCCAATAACTTTCCTGCTCTGTTACCATCACTTCTTTTCCCCAGCTGATATTTGCACCAGGTTTGTTATCACCCAAGTGTAGTACCTCATATGTGTTTCCATCAAAACTCAACTGTTACTATTCTGCCCGTTTTTTCAGCTTTTCAGTATCCCCTTACCATCCTCTGTTGCTTCATCTTTATGTCATCAGCAAAGTGGTAAATGCTGTTCTATATTCTCTTGGATACTTATGACACATACACACTGAAGAGTACCTGAAACAGGACAGACCCAGTCTGTACCCTACTAGTCATTTACTTAATTCCTGCCATTGTCCATCTCACCATAACACACTGTGTCCCATCACTCACCCATGCTGTTATCCAGTTCTTAAGTCTTAGCCCTGTACCCAACCCCTTCTAGTTGTCTTATCTACCTGTTGTGTAGGACAGAATCAGAGGCCTTGCTGAAGTCTGGGTAGACACTATCTATTTGTACTTCTCTCGTAAGTTTGCCAATAATTCGGTTATAAGACTGGATCAAGTTTGACTGACAGCTTCTTCTGAGCATGAATCCATGCTGACTGCTGTCCTCTTGAAATGCTGTAAGCCTTCCCCTCAAAATGCTCTCTACAAGTTTCCCAACCACTATTGTTTAACCTAAGAGGCCTGAAGTTACCCAGACTTTTTATTGCCCCCCCCTTTTTTTTGTCTTCCTGTCTTCTGGAACTTCTGCATTAGCCAGTTACCTCTTGAAGGTATCTATCGGGGAGATGCCTATACAATGGCCATATTTCCTAGCAGTCTGGGAGGCAACCTAATTAGGTCTTGTTCTATATCTTTTTTAAAAGCATCCAATTTCCTCTGTATCTTCTCCCTTTCTGTGTGTTAGTGTTTGTCAGTTGTTGTCCCCATTCTGCTGTGCCTGTTTCCCAGCATGATAGCAACACCCCACTTTCCTTTGTGAAAATGGACACAAAATAATCATTTGGTAGCTCTGATTTTCTCAGTTTTCTGCAAACTCCCAACCATTTTTATTTACCCTTACTAGTTCTATCCTTCACTTCCTTCTTTCTGCTTTGTACATAAAAAACACTGCTTCCCTTCTTGATCCCTTCTAACTCCTTTCAACTTTAGCTGCCCTTGCAGTCTTTGTTTCTTTATTTTCCTAACTGTACTTGTCTCTCCTGTACCTTCCCACCCCTTGTTTTCATCTCTTGTACAGTATCCTGTTTTCCTGTACTGCTAGCCTCTAATTCGTGAGTAGCTGATAACAGATCCATTGGCGGCAACACATTGGAATGCACAGTGAGTGGCAACAGCCCAGGACTCATCAGTCTTTTTCGTAGCCTCTTGATGCTGCATTCCATTCCTATTGTATTGCTTAGTAGCAAAACATGGTGACATAATTTGAGAAGAAATATTTTGTAGACTTCCTTCTTAACTGACATTACTAATCAGCATTCATATAATCATGAAATAGATTGTAGGTGGGGAAAAATATAACCTTGCCAGTGGATACTAGTGAAGTAAACAAGGGCATTCAGAAAGAGAGCACACTCAAAGAGCATTACAGTAGAATCAGTGGATATGCATGTGTTTACATTTATTAAAACATGGCCTTCCTTGGTGGCCTAATGATGCTGCGGTGCTATGTTGTGTACTGATTCATGAGGTTGTAGCAAATTCTGGATAGTGTTTTGAGAAGTAGGCTGGGTTACAGCAGATGTGCTTTGGTGGGAATGAGGCATTGCAGAACTCAGAATCCCAGTGACTTATTTAGTAGGCCAAATAATTTTGCCTGCTTCCTTCTGTGACTGCAACTGTTAGCATTAACAGTTGTCAGAAATTTGCTGAATGTCACGAGTGAAGTGAGAGAAGGCAGAGAAAATATTGCTGAAAAATAATTGTATGAATTACACTCTGCCAATTATGCACATTCTACTGAAAATGCCTTTGTTATAATTGTGGTTTAACAATATTCCTCCACCATCACATCTACACATGTAGACTTAATTGGCAAAATAATGACCTAGAAGTCCTCAAGTGTTCTAGTAATTATCAGTAATACTCCCTACCATATCCTGTCAAGTTACAGAACCCCTTCTATGACAACAACTACCCATGAATGATATCTAAGCAAGATTGAGCCCCTTACTATTCAACCAGGCACTATTATTCTTGGCGATGTCAACTACCCATCCATAAAGTGGAAGACCAAAAATAATGCAAATAAATATGCACAGTACCTCCTAGATTTTGTCAATACTGACTCGTTGAATTAGACAGTGCTGTCTTCTACCAGGGGCACAAATTTACATGACTTTGTATTCTGCTTTTAACTGCATATTAAAACTTGAAAAGAGACCACAGCTCTTTCTCTTGTGAGTCAGACAGAAATTTTTCCCACTCTCCCACCAGGTTACTGTTGTGTTCTTAAACACCATTGTCTTTCTAGTTGCCTGCCCCTTCTGTTAATTTGACCATATATCTCATTTCCTCTCTGCTTGTACTGGCTGGTGTGAGTAAGCACAAAATTATCATTTTGTGAAATCACTCCACTTTAACTATTTAAATTTATTGGCAATCTGACTGCATTCCATAGTACCAGATTACAAAAGTGACCACCCCCTTTCAATCTATCTTGCTGTTTTAAAAATAGTGACTCTCCACTAAAACTTAACTTTTAGACAGGTAAAACTTAAGTTATTTACTTTCACATCTAACTCCTCTAGTGCATACTGCAGTGTTTAGGATAAACCATTTTTTTCATCTTACCTTTAAGCATCTATTGCAAGACCAGCAGTTACTGGAGAGCCCACATTCTGCCTTTCAGTAGCCATCTTGGGATTAGTGTGTCTGTTTTCTCCTGGTGAGAGAAGGAATGCAGTTACATTATTTCCTGGAGACTGCTGATCACTAGAAAGCTTAATAACTGCTTTATAGGTGCAGTTTGGAATCTGTGCTTATATTGTGATCCTGGTGAGAGTAGGAGCAGAGTGCATTGATTCCTGACTCTTTCTGGTTGGAGAGTGAGTGTCAGTGCTTAACATACCTGTTTGGTCTGGTTGCTATTCGAGGCCTCTACCAGAAAAAGGCTACAAGCCTGCAGACCCTTGCATCATCTGGGACAAGACTGTGGATCACCAAACAGGGAGTGGCCTGCTTCTGTTCTTGGGATTGCTGCTAACATTTTGCTTCTGGTGAGAGAAGAAGCAAAGAAGTATTGTATCCCAACAGAGTGAAGCTGTGCTGAGACCAGCATTAGTAGTAACCAGGCAGTAGTCATTCATGTGACTCCCCTCTTTTCTTCATTCTCGATAAGCTAATTCTTTATTTTTCAGCAAGTACTGCTTGATTTCTTTCTAACTTCAGAATATCTGCCTAAATACTTCATCCTTAAATTTTCAGGGTCTATGTATTAGTTTCCCCTCAAGTGTTTGACAGTGCTCTGTACAGACACCTTGAGTGACATTTTTCCTGTAAAAGGAATATATAAGGAAACAGCTCTAGTACTTAGTATTTTTGACCATCCCTCCTGGCATGTCTAAAGGTCAGTTCCCTGTGCTTTCTCCTATTAATCTGGTGAACTTGGGCATTCTGACGCAGTGTACCAACTGCCTCATGTACACAGACAACCCTCTCCTCTTACCTCCCAACACTCAGATTTGTGAGAGATGTACTTGTATATCCAAATTGGAAGCCGTGCACTCTCAAGCCAAAACCAGAATAGCTGGTCAGGAGGAGAAGGTCAGCACCTGCACCACACCACATGCAACACATAGCCCTTCAGAACACCCACCATCACAGCTCTCACATAAAAACACAAACCACACACCCACCTTCGCAGAGGCTCTCAACAGAAATCTAACCAAACAGCAGAGACCTCCAAGTCAGAAATCCACTCAACCACCACAACACAGCACAAACCACAAGACACATAGCTCACCTAGTGTGCACAGTGTGCCCCTCAACCTAAGCCCCTAAGGCAAAACAGCTTGCCCAATACATTAACCATAGGTGACTCAATAGTGAGGCACACTGATGTCCCACTCACTAGGTTGAATAAAGAGAAGGTAACAGTCAGCTGTCTATCAGGTGCCAGAATCCGACACATAATACACTCACTCAGGTCACTCCACAACAAGTATGACTCTGTCACTGTCCATGTGGGTGTGAATGACCTGAGATGCACCTCTCTGGACTACATGAAAAGAGATATGCAGGAGCTCTCGGATTATGTGGCCCAGGCAGGTATGACCCTAGCCCCGAGCAGCATCCTACCGTTGCCCAGAATGATACCGCAGCACAAGCAGAAAATTATTGACTTCAACAATTGGCTAAGTTTCTGGTGTCATTCTAAGGGGATCCATTATCTGTCTGCTTGGGATGACATGATTGACAGACCTCGATGCTTTTCCAGAGATGGCCTGCATTTTTCACCCCTGGTTTCCGGATACTGGCTAAGGCTCTTGCCACCCCTATAGTGCCTTTTTTAGGCGATGTTCCAAAGACCAAATTACCACCATAACAGCTATAAATAAATGCAATCTGAAGGTCATGCTGCTCAAAGCTAGAAGTCTAAATCACAAGATACACTTGCTCGAAGCACTCCTCAAAATGGAGAACATCGACATTTGAGCTGTAACAGAGACCTGGTTTAAAGCAGCAAAAAGCACACCTGCGCTACCAGGCTATAATTTATTCCACACCTTTCGGCCGCAGAACATGGACTGAAGCTCCAAAGGCAGTGGTATCTCCATATTCATAAAGGAAATGCACACCTCCAAACTAGCAGCCCAGCATAACGCATCTGAGATACTTCAGGTATGATTAACATTGGGTAAGACGGTGATTCAGGTCGTACCATGCTATAGGTTCCCAACCATGTCCCAAGACTCTCACTCCACATTCCTAAGTACCATAGAAACTATTAGGGTCCAACCCAACACTCTCATACTAGGTGACTTCATCAACTGGGAAAACTACTCATGCACCAATACACTGGCCCAATACTTCCTGAAATTCATCAATTCCAATGCCCTGGAGCAGCTCATTTTACCCTCACTAGAGGAAGCAACATTCTTGACCTGGTTATTACAAACATGGGCAACCATTGCTCTACACCAATAGTCAATTCCTCCCTGGTTAGATCCGACCACAAACTAATCACCAGGGAAATCCACATCTCAACCCCCCCCCCCCACACACACAAAGTTAACCACCATGAAAAACTTCTCCAAAGCTGACTTTGGGCTCCTAAAGCAGAGGTGGCTAACTTCACGGCACCCATGTTAATGGAAAATAGATGTATGACTGCCAAATCATACACCAATGCACTGTACGAACACGCACATAAATGCATGGAACTAGCCATATCCAACAGAACCAAGATGCTCTCCTCCAAAAAAGGAAATCAGTCTGGTAGTCCCCTGCCATTAATAAACTCTACAACAGAAGGAAGAAAACTGTTGCAGAAAAAGGTGAAGTCCCAATAATGGAAAAGCTCCCTTATTAGCCTTAACAAAAAGTTGAGATCCCTCATCAAAACCTCTAAAGCCAGCTGTAAAGGCAGAATTGTGGCATACACTAAAAACAACCACAAAGCCTGCTATAGTTATATCAAGGATCTCCATGGCAATACCCAGGTTTGCTCTGAGTTACTGCACAATGGTACCTCCTATACTGAGCCAACAGATATTGCCAACATACTGGCTGATAGATTCAATGTCAGTTTTACCCCCCCTCCCACTAAAGGACCAATCACAATACCGGAGGAATACCAGGCATCCAGCAATACTGCAGCCCAGGTTAATGCTGCATTGTCCAAGGCCAAGAATACAGCTTCCATGGGACCCAACAATATTCCTGGATGTGTTCTACATGAACTACAAAGTGAACTGGCACCACATCTGTGTGCCCTGTTAAGTCGCAGCCTCACCTCAGGTTTTGTCTCTACCGAATGATGCACTGCTACAGTCATCCCTCTCCATAACAGGGGAGCAACTACAGACCCTGTGAATTTTCACCCCATTAGCCTGATAGGTTCATAGGTAGTTACTAGGCTATCGGCCTAAGGGCCTAAGTAAGCCTAACCAACAAGGTTCCTTGGCTTATACCACCCAAGAAAGTTATTTTCCTATGCCCCTGTCGAGCAGAGCCACCGAAGTGATCCCCAGGGTGTATTTCCTATTTCCCACCACTTATCAAGATTTTTCTTGAAGAGTGCTAATGAGGAACTTTGCTTGACATAGATGGGTAGCTTGTTCCAGAGTATGGGAAGTCACTGGGACAGGAATCTATCCCTCTAGCATGTCCTGTTTATTGTGGTGAAAAGGTTTAGGACCCTAGAGCGTGTAGCTCAGAGGGATTGGGATTTCTTTAGGTGTAGCATGTCCAACAGCTCTGGGTTTGACATAGCTTTATATGTTAGGCAGAGATCACCTTGGAGTAGGCAATATGCTACGGAGTAAAGCTGGAGTTTTTTGAGAAGGTCAGTGTAAGGCATCTGTTTGAGGCCAGTAATCCTCTTTGTGAGGTACTTCTGTGGCCTTCCCAGCTGCTGCAGATGTCTTGTGAGGTAAATTCCAAAAAGGGGCATTGTACTCTATAATGGGTCTAATGAGTGTCAAGTAGAGGGGAACAATGACCTCTTTTTTTCCTAGATGAGAACCCTTTTGTGATGAGGTGTGCCATGTAGAAGGATTTCCTGACTACTGTCCACCTGGGTCCCTAGGTCTCTTATCACACATTCAGCATTAAGTAGACTGCCGCCTATGTGGTAGTTCATGGGTACAGAGTTTTTACCAAAGGGGATGACAGTGCACTTTTTGGCATCAAGCTTGAGGCCATGGCTCTGACACCAGGCATCTGTCTCAGTGAGGCCCTTCTGTACGATGTCCACATCATTTGGGGACTCAACTATGGCTCCCAGTTTGCAGTCATCTGTGAACTTTGTTAGCCAAAGGCCTTCTGGGTTAGCCTGTACTTCAGAGAAGTAGATACCAAACAGGAGAGGTCCTAGGACTGAACCCTGTGGTATTCCATTTGTCTCTGGTTTGAAGTCAGATTTGGAGTCTGCAACTTTTACACTGTGGGTTCTGTCAGTGAGCCAATTGGCAACCCATCTTGTGACATAAGGATTTATACCTAGTTTTGTGAGTTTAGCTATAATTCCAGAATGGGGGATGGTGTTGAAAGCCTTGGCGAGGTCAGGATAGGCTGTGTGAACCACCTTACCCTCGTCTACAGCTTTGGTGACTGCCTCAAAGAAGTCAATCAGGTATCTGCCTTTCACAAACCCGAACTGGATGGGTTCCAGGGTTTGGAGGTTACCAATGTCTTTGTTTATGAGTTCCATGGCCTTGCAGACCAGGCTCATCAGGCTAATAGGGAGATAGTTCCTGGGATCAGTGGTGGCTCCCCCTTTGTGGAGTGGGATAACTCTTGCTGTGTGTCATTCAGTGGGCACAAAGCCTGATGTGAGACCATGATTGAACATGGTGCTTAGGTGGGGAGTCAGTTCATTGTGAAGTTTGTGTAAAACGCAGCCTGGGATGTTGTCCAATCCCATGGATGCTGCGTTTTTGGCTTTAGAGAGTGTGGCTTTTACCTGCATAGTTGTGATTACAGGGACTCTGCATTCTTCCTGTATAGATATGAGCCCTTTAGTGGGGTAAAGTTAGTACTGAATCTATCTGCCAGGACGTTGGCAATATCAGTTTGTTCTGTAATTTTCATGCCGTTGTGCTGCAACTTAGAATAGATCTGGGTGTTGCCATTCAGATTCTTGATATAGCTATAGAATGCTTTCTGGTTGTCCCTAGAATCAGTGGCGATTTTGTTTTTGTAGCTAGCTTTGGAGGATCTTATAAGGGATCTCAGCTCCTTACTGAGGCTGACCAGGGAACTCCTCCACTCATGGGATTTTACTCTCTTTTGCAAAAGTTTCTTCATTCTGTTGTAGAGTTTATTTATGGCAGTGGACCACCAGATTGGCTTCCTTTATTTGGAGGATAGCGTCTTGGCTCTGTTTGGGATAGCACGATCCATGCACTCTTTAAGTGCTTATAGATTGCATCTGTGTAGGATTCAGCAGTCGTAACTGTATTGTCCATCTGCATGGGTGTCATGAACACTTCTGTCTTAAGAAGCATGAAGTTGGCTTTGGAGAAATTTTTTACCATGATTTCCTTAATGGGGGGTGGAGGATGAGTCTGATATTTAAGGCTATGGAGCGCATCATCACGGACCTAATTAACAAGGATATAGGGAATCTCCAAACTCCTGATCCCACGCAGTTTGGTTTTGTGAAAGGTAGATTATGCCTGCTCAACCTGGTTGACTTCTTTGAGTTGGTCACCAGAGCTGTGGATGAGGGCAAGGCAGTTCATACAGCCTACCTCGATCTGGCCAAGGTGTTTGATACCATTCGCCACTCAGGACTTATTGATAAACTCACCAAACTAGACAACCCCTGTATCTCTAGGTGGTTTGCAAATTTGCTCATAGACCGAACACACAGTGTGAAAGTAGCGGACTCCAAGTTAGACTGCCGACCAGTCCCGAGTGGAGTCCCACATGTATTGGTCCTAGGTCCTGTCCTGTTTGACATCTACTTCTCAGAAGCCAGGCCAACATGGATGGACTCTGGCTGATCATGTTCACGGATGACTGCAAGCTGGGAGCCATTATTAACTCCCCAAGTGATGTAGACATCTTACAGAAAGGCCTCACTGAGACCAATGACTGGTGTTGAAACCATGGACTTAAGCTTAATGCCAAAAAATGCATCGTCATCCCCTTTGGGAAAAACTCAGTTCCCACTAATTACCACATCGATGGGAGCCCACTGAAGACATTATAAGAGGTCTGGGGACACAGGTTGACAGCAACCTCTCCTTCAACCACCACATTGCCACTGTGGTCAGAAAGTCCTTCTGTATGGCACATCTCATTACCAAGGATTTTGCATCAAGGAAGAAAGAGGTCATCATCTCTCTCTACTCTTCCCTCATTAGGCCAGTCATCGAGTATAACGCAGCATTTGGCATGTACCTCACTAGACCCATGCAACCACTGGAAAGGCCACAGAAGTAGCTCACAAAGAGGATCCTAGGCCTTAAACACATGTCCTACATGGACAGACTCAAAAAACTCCAGCTATTCTCTGTCTCGTATTGTCTACTAAGTGGCGATCTCTGCTTGACTTATAAAGCCATGTCTGACCCAGGTCTGTTAGAAATGAAAATGATACATCTAAAGAAATCCCAATCCCTCCACACCACACACTCCAGAGACCTCAACCTCATTACCACAATCAACAGGACATGCTGGAGGGACAGGTTCATAACCCAGAGACTGCCCATGCTCTGGAATAGACTTCCCATACATGTCAAGCAGAGCACGCCACTGGCCCTCTTCAAGAGAAATCTTGATGAGTGGTTGGGAAATAGAAAGTTCACCCCGGGGATCACTCCAGTGGCTGTACTTGATAGAGGCACTGGAAACTAACATCAAGCGGCACAATGCCAGGGCATTTCTATGGACTAGGCTTGTAAAGGCTCCAGGGCCATTAGCCTAGTACACACCTATGAACCTACAAGCCTAAAAACATAATACCATTATGCTCCAGATCTACAGCCACACCATTATTGGTCATATCTTGTAGTTTTTTAGGTATATAATAGGCTAATGACCAGCAGGGTCTTTATAAGCCTAGCCATCCATCCCAGGTCAATAGAAATTCTCTACCCCAAAAATACATAATGCAGTTTCCTAAAATCCCACACCATCATTTTTGTCTTTCTATTCTTGCCTTTACCCCTAGTCCTCTAGTCTAAACAACATGGTTACATTTTCTCTACTGGCTAGTGGTGCCTTAACCTGCACATCCATGTCACCGGTTGCACTGGTAAAGAACACCTTCATAAATCTCTCCTTTCTGCTGCAGCCCTGCATTAGTTATCTGAATCCCTTACTGTCCAAGACATCAACAGGTTCCATTCCCATGCTACCCTGAAAATCAGGCTCTGCCATGACGAGACCCTGAGAGTCAGATCATGCATGAGTATTGCCTTCTTCCTCCTGCCACAATCCTTTATTCTTAAGTCTTGTCAATCACCCTCCTGTCTTGACGTGTCGGTCATGAGCTCTCCCCCTCTGTCTTAATTGCTGAAGACTCAACATAGGCTCAGACCTTGTTCCTTCCCTTGGGTCATTATTATTTACATTGGAGAAATACTTAAGTAAAAGCGCGACCAAGGTGACATAAACTGCAAGAATTCTTAATAGAAACGTTTATTGTGCCCAAAATAAGAGGTAAGCGCTTTTGCAAGGAATTGCTTCTTCAGACCTTTTAAAAACAACTAATGAGACAACTATATATACACAAATAATACATTCAAAATCTCCAATCATAAAACAGCAACAATTAACTAAAGGTACATCATCAAAAATGCATCCTTAAAGAAACAATACAACCATTCTAAAGGACATTATAATAAAAGATCATAGGATATAATGAAAAAATATATATAATAGAAAAGTATCAAAGCATTTCCCTAAAAATAAAACTACAAAAATGTGTATTAAAAATATGTTAAAAAATAATACTAATTCCAGTGATTTATTTACTTAGGAACCCTTCTTTTCCTAAGCAAGGGCTTGATTGTGGCACGTTCATTGAGACCCCTGCCTCTATCAGCTCTCAGAATAATCATCTAGTTATTCTCCTTATATTCAGTATGGTTGCGAATGTCACCTGCTCTAACGGTGGGCTTAATACTATCTATAACTCTAAATGTGAAATAATGTCCTTCTCCACAACTCATTACATGCTTCGACAAGGCATTATAATCAACACCCCTACGTATACTATAAACGTGTTCCCTCATACGTTCTCTCAATGATCTATTCATCTTGCCCATGTAAAAAGACATGCATGACACACACTCTGCTAAGTAGACCACATTCGTGGTCCTACAATTAGCATTCACCTTAAATCTGAACCTTCTCCTTAAATCAGGATGATCAAAAGAGTCAGACATATTAATGAAACCACAAAAGTTACACTCCCCACATGGCTTTGTAACACCAGCCTCTACTAAATCACTGGAGATATCCTTATTGCTACATAATATCCTTTTCAAGTTCTTCGTATTCCTATAAAGGAAAGATGGATTGTCACCAACAATACCACTGATCTCTGGATCTACCTGTAAGATAGGCCAATTCAGCTTAAAAATATCCCTTAATGCTCTGTGATCTCTAGTAAAAAAACAGGGGTATTTTAACTCGCCTTTGTAAATTCGAATGATTACTCAATGGGCCTTCCGCTCTCGGGCCATAATATGGTGCTGCTGTCCCTCCTCTAAGATATTTTAAATCAGACCAACATTTGGAGATTTCAGTCTGACCGTACCCTATCTGTAATAGTTTTTGCTCAAGCTGTTTAATTTCAGACTGAAAACCCTCCTCAGTAGGGTTCAGTCTGGAAGCTCTGATACCTTGTCCATGAATAAGATTGTGAAAAACATAATTCGGATGCATGCTCCTTCTACTTAACAACGTATTCCTAAAACAAGTCTTACGAAACACTCCTGTATTGATCATAGATCCTTGCAGTTTCTCTATGAATAGCTCCAAATATTCAATCCGAGTCATGGAAGCAATCATTGTAAATGTCAAACATTCACATAGCTCATTCATTTGGATAAAAAACTTTCCAATTCAGGTTTCGTCCCTCTCCAGAGAAAAAGCAAATCATCGACAAATCATCGATAAAATATAACCTTCATGTCAGACTCTCTCATTTTAAACAGGACTATATTTTCCCAATGTCCCAGGAACATATTGGCGTAGCTATTGGCACAAGACGTGCCCATAGCTACGCCATGCCTCTGGATAAAAATTTCATCATGAAAAGTGAAAATATTGTTCTCTAATACAATCTCCAGAAAAAAACAAATCAGCTCAATCAATGTCGCATCATAATTACTATGAAACTGCAAATACTCCTGTACATACCTTACCCCTAAACCATTGGGTATCATAGTAAAAAGTGATTGTATGTCCATCGTCACAAAGGTTATATTCTCAACATCATCTAGGCTATGTATGCACTCATAAAGGTCCAATAAGAATTGCTTACAGTCTTGAAGCACGCCTTATTTAAACTGATAATCGGTCTGAGGTGCTTCTCTATAAAGATAGATAGTAGTTCAGTAATCCAACCACTGCCCGAAACTATAGGGTGCATGGGTGGAACCATAGGATGTTTATGGATCTTGGGAAGTCCTTGTATTACTGGTAATAGTGGGTCAGATACCATTAAAAAAATTTTTGTCTCCTCAGAGACTAAACCAGCCTGAAAGGTCTCTTGTATGGATCCCTTAATTGCTTTAATGATTCTATGTACATCTACAACTCCAATCTTATGATAAAATCTACTCTCACCCACATTTCAGGGCCCTTCTTTCTTCAAATGTCAGATTAAACCTCATTCCATCTCTATATGCACCCACACAATTGTCACAGTACAGAAAGCTGTTATCTTCAGTTAGCTTCATATAGACCTCAATTAATGGATGATTAGAAGGGATGTGTGCACTGAGCTTCTTAAAACTAGGTAAGTGTTGAACTTCAACACTATTAGTCACTTCTGACTGGGTGTTACCATACAAATAACTTAACATTACATTCCTACAAAACACTCTCAGATCTAAAACCGTGTCAGTCAATTTACTATTACTAGAAGGAATAAAGGTTAAGCCCTTACACAGTACACTTGATTCATAACAATCCAATTCATAGAAGAAATATTCACAATCAATGATTCTACATTTTCCCCCATATTTTCTTTAATGTCTGAGTCTGATGATATTCCCCTGACAGTTTCCTCTTTTGGCACCCCCTGCTCATGGACCTGCTCCTTCTCCCGAACCTCTCTGCATGAACAGGCAATGGAAAAGGGAGATCAGCAGTGGGGATGCCAACTGAGGAACCAGATGCAGAGGGAATATTTGACCCAACTTTATTTTTAGGACAAACAACCCTACCCTCATCTATGGCACTATTAGCAGTCACATTTGGAAGTAAATTTTGTCCACAAGGGATTGCACCCTCACCAATGTCATTAGTCACTGATTTGTCAGCAATACGCTCCAGAGTGGCTTTTGAGCTTTCAGTTTCAGTAGATGTAATAATATCAATGTTGCTAGAAATAACAACAGAGCCATTTCTATTCGCCTTCCCATCAAGTGTTAATTCATTAGTCAAAACATGATTGGAAGGAGGGACCGAAGGTCTCGTGTCAGCCACTTTCTCACCTGCATCCCTCTGAGACCTATAGTTACCCTTTGGTTCAACAGTCTGGCCTACTCGCGGCCAAAAAAGTATTGCTTAGAGAAAAAGATTGTTCCTCTTGGTTTGCGAGTCCTGAACATGCCTACTCAAGGCTCGCTGTATCCGGAGTTGCTGACGAGATGGCAGTGTTTGAATCTTGAGGTGAGCGCAAGTTACATGCGTTTATTAAATTAATTTTTTGGTCCTGAAGAGGACAAATTGAGACAAGACCTTAGGCAGCAACAGGACTTATTGTTTAGTAATTATTCGAGAGAGATTTTGGGACCGTTGATGGAAAACATCCTTGGTGGTGTAGCCATTTTCGAAAGGAAATTGCTACAACAAAAGAGAATGAAAATATTGAGAGACTCTAATGATTTCAATAATGGCCATGTCTTTTTTTGGCCGCGAGTAGGCCAGACTGTTGAACCAAAGGGTTCCTCAGTTGGCATCCCCACTGGTGACCTCCCTTTTCCATTGCCTGTTCGTGCGGAGAGGTTCGGAGAGGTTCGGGAGAAGGAGCAGTTCCATGAGCAGGGAGCGCCAAAAGAGGAAACTGTCAGGGGAATATCATCAGACTCAGACATTAAAGAAAATATGGGGGAAAATGTTGAATCATTGATTGTGAATATTTCTTCTTATGAATTGGATTGTTATGAATCAAGTGTACTGTGTAAGGGCTTAACTTTTATTCCTTCTAGTAATAGTAAATTGACTGACATGGTTTTAGATCTGAGAGTGTTTTGTAGGAATGTAATGTTAAGTTATTTGTATGGTAACACCCAGTCAGAAGTGACTAATAGTGTTGAAGTTCAACACTTACCTAGTTTTAAGAAGCTCAGTACACACATCCCTTCTAATCATCCATTAATTGAGGCCTATATGAAGCTAACTGAAGATAACATCTTTCAGTACTATGATAATTGTGTGGGTGCATATAGAGATGGAATGAGGTTTAATCTGACCTTTGAAGAAAGAAGGGCCCTGAAACGTTTAAGGGAGAATTTAAATATTATCATAAGACCAGTGGACAAGGGTGGTTCAATCGTAGTTATGGACAATATCCAGTACAATACTATTATGAAGGAAATGTTGGGTGAGAGTAGATTTCATCATAAGATTGGAGTTGTAGATGTACATAGAATCATTAAAGCAATTACGGGATCCATACAAGAGACCTTTCAGGCTGGTTTAGTCTCTGAGGAGACAAAAAATTTTTTAATGGTATCTGACCCACTATTACCAGTAATACAAGGACTTCCCAAGATCCATAAACATCCTATGGTTCCACCCATGCACCCTATAGTTTCGGGCAGTGGTTGGATTACTGAACTACTATCTATCTTTATAGAGAAGCACCTCAGACCGATTATCAGTTTAAATAAGGCCGTGCTTCAAGACTGTAAGCAATTCTTATTGGACCTTTATGAGTGTATACATAGCCTAGATGATGTTGAGAATATAACCTTTGTGACGATGGACATACAATCACTTTTTACTATGATACCCAATGGTTTAGGGGTAAGGTATGTACAGGAGTATTTGCAGTTTCATAGTAATTATGATGCAACATTGATTGAGCTGATTTGTTTTTTTCTGGAGATTGTATTAGAGAACAATATTTTCACTTTTCATGATGAAATTTTTATCCAGAGGCATGGTGTAGCTATGGGAACGTCTTGTGCCAATAGCTATGCCAATATGTTCCTGGGACATTGGGAAAATATAGTCCTATTTAAAATGAGAGAGTTTGACACGAAGGTTGTATTTTATCGACGATTTGTCGATTATTTATTATTTCTCTGGAGAGGGACGAAACCTGAATTGGAAAGTTTTTTTATCCAAATGAATGAGCTATGTGAATGTTTGAAATTTACTATGATTGCTTCCATGACTCGGATTGAGTATTTGGAGCTATTCATAGAGAAACTGCAGGGATCTATGATCAATACAGGAGTGTTTCGTAAGACTTGTTTTAGGAATACGTTGTTAAGTAGAAGGAGCATGCATCCGAATTATGTTTTTCACAATCTTATTCATGGACAAGGTATCAGAGCTTCCAGAATGAACCCTACTGAGGAGGGTTTTCAGTCTGAAATTAAACAGCTTGAGCAAAGACTATTACAGAGAGGGTATGGTCAGACTGAAATCTCCAGATGTTGGTCTGATTTAAAACATCTTAGAGGAGGGACAGCAGCACCATATTATGGCCCGAGAGCAGAAGGCCCATTGAGTAATCATTCGAATTTACAAAGGCGAGTTAAAATACCCCCTGTTTTTTACTAGAGATCACAGAGCATTAAGGGATATTTTTAAGCTGAATTGGCCTATCTTACAGGTAGATCCAGAGATCAGTGGTATTGTTGGTGACAATCCATCTTTCCTTTATAGGAATATGAAGAACTTGAAAAGGATATTATGTAGCAATAAGGATATCTCCAGTGATTTAGTAGAGGCTGGTGTTACAAAGCCATGTGGGGAGTGTAACTTTTGTGGTTTCATTAATATGTCTGACTCTTTTGATCATCCTGATTTAAGGAGAAGGTTCAGATTTAAAGTGAATGCTAATTGTAGGACCACGAATGTGGTCTACTTAGCAGAGTGTGTGTCATGCATGTCTTTTTACGTGGGCAAGACGAATAGATCGTTGAGAGAACGTATGAGGGAACATGTTTATAGTATACGTAGGGGTGTTGATTATAATGCCTTGTCGAAGCATGTAATGAGTTGTGGAGAAGGACATTATTTCACATTTAGAGTTATAGATAGTATTAAGCCCACTGTTAGAGCAGGTGACATTCACAACCATACTGAATATAAAGAGAATAACTGGATGATTATTCTGAGAGCTGATAGGGGCAGGGGTCTCAATGAACGTGCCACAATCAAACCCTTGCTTAGGAAAAGAAGGGTTCCTAAGTAAATAAATCACTGGAATTAGTATTATTTTTTAACATATTTTTAATACATTTTTGTAGTTTTATTTTTAGGGAAATGCTTTGATACTTTTCTATTATATATATATATTTTCATTATATCCTATGATGTTTTATTATAATGTCCTTTAGAATGGTTGTATTGTGTCTTTAAGGATGTATTTTTGATGATGTACCTTTAGTTAATTGTTGCTGTTTTATGATTGGAGATTTTGAATTTATTATTTGTGTATATATAGTTGTCTCATTAGTTGTTTTTAAAAGGTCTAAAGAAGCAATTCCTTGCGAAAGCGCTTACCTCTTATTTTGGACACAATCAACGTTTTTATTAAGAATTCTTGCAGTTTGTCGCCTTGGTCGCTCCTTTACTTAAGTATTTCTCCAATTTTTTTATTGTCATTAGTGATTGACGGGACATTTATCCAGTGGGTTATCGTTTGTTTTTCGATTTTTATTATTATTTACATGTTGTTCATCCTCTTGGGCCTCAAATCGGATTTCCTTCTTTATGTGTATTGCTGCTGTACCTCCATCTTTTGACATTTCTAAAGAGGCTATATGCAAAACTCCCTTTCTTCATATTTCTCTTATAACTGATACAAACTTCCCTATGCCAGCAGTGTCCACCTTCCCACCTGTGTCACACCTTACAATTCTTCCACCTCTACATCCAGGCTGCTTGTAGTACAGAGTAATGCCATGCAGCCACATGCTGATTCCCCCTTAGTTATGTTCTTCATCTGCTATACTCTGCATCTTTTTTGCCTTCTGTCTACTGCCTGAATACCTATCCCTGCTTCTTTTATCTCCCAACCTCCACTTTCCATCTTAGTTCAAAGGTATGTTTACTGCATTTGACATCTCATGCCAGCACTATGCAGCACTGTCCCTTCTCGGCAAAGAAGGACCCTGTCCCCTGTATCGAGATGATCCCTCCGCTGGATGCTTCCCAATCTCTTATCACTCCCATGATGTTCTCCTTTGACAACTGCTAAAGCCAGCCATTATACTTCCAAATTCTTTTTCCCCTCAGTTTACTGTATGATGGTACAGTTAAGTCATCTTCTGTGAATACTAGTGCCAGTATACTCTCTTGGTAATACCCATCACTTCCCTGTCCTTGCTTGCTACTACTTCAGTTGTTCCCCCTGACAAAGTCATTGGTTTCTACATGCGCTACAGATTTCATTTGCTAACTTCCCACTTGGTGGTCACTTCAGTCACCTCTTATGTCTTACTAAATTGAAGTACTCAGACCATTTTTACTGTTGTACTAAAATACTATGTAACAAAAGAAAAAAAAAATCTTTACCCTTAAGAACAATCTGAAAACCCTTTGTTCCAAAACTGAACTCAAGAAAGTAAACAAAGAACTTAGAACTATAATCAGATTCACCAAGGCTAAGTATGAACTGAAAATTACCACCACTACCAAGGGCAACTGTAAGTCCTTCAACTGCGTTAAGAACCTTAGGAATAATGCTCATCATTGAACTGAGTTAATGTATAGCAATATCACCGCTTGGCCCATGAGAACATTACCAACATATTAGCAAATAAATTTAACTCCGGTCTTTCCACCCCATTTCCTTCTAATTTTGCCCCATGTAATATCTTGTCCACAGCCACCAAAGATCACTTCTAAGTAAGTCTTGAAGGTTCTCTCACAGATAAAATGCATTAACTTTATGGGGCTTGACTGTGTGCTAGGACACCTCCATGTCAGTTTGAAACACTGTCACACAAACCTGCTCCTGAATCTGTTCAACTTCAATCTTTTAAATGACATCATGCCAGAGGACAGCAGTACTTAACCACTTTCATAAAGGTGGTCTCACCACCACTGATCCTTGAGTCCACAAATCAATAAGCCCCACCAACCTTGTCTGTAAGATAATAGACTATATCATTATGGAAATCTTAGACAAGGATATTGACAGTTTACAATACCTTGACCCAAACCAGCGTGGAATTTTTAAACGGGAATATGTTTATCATATTAATGACTTCTGCACTTTCCTTAGCTATATGGGTTATATCCTGCCAAGGATATAACAGCCACCCAGCTTCCAAAGTCACAAGGCACCTTATACACACCCAAAGTATCAGGAAGCTCAAGTTGAGCTAATTAAAAGACAAGTTTGTGCGCAAGGCCCTTCAAAGCTTTAGTGCTGCTGAAGAGAGCACTCCTGTGAGGCTTTTGCGGATCGACGGTAGGTTTGTGCTTTCCTTTGCTGAGCAGATAAGTTCTCTTTGGGGGAAAAACTTATATTTTCTTCATTTTGTTGATGTTTTATTACTTTCCTCTTTAGGAAAGCTATTTTAAAAGTAGGAGTGTTGTGTTTTAATGGACTGTCTCAAGAGTGTAACATAATTTTAAACGGAAAACCTGTTTTTTCTGTCAGTTTAAAAGTAGTGTAAAATAACTGAAAACATTTTTTCTGTGGAGAAATTGTGTTGATTTTATTTATTTATTTATTTTTTGAGGCACTGGCTTAGTGTTTTAAAATGCTTTTCAATGTTTTTTTTTTCTGTCAAAAAAGTAACTTTTGTGGACTGCTAATTTTTACTGGCTTTTGCTGCTTGTGTTCCTGGGAAAGAGGCACCATTTTTGGTATGACCATGGAACAGACTATGGTCATTCCTTCTTATAGCCACAAAAAAGAAGTTAAGCAAAAGCAGCCTTTGCCACCACAGCAGACTAGCAGTCTGCTTCAGCTGCAGGTGGGCAACTGTGCTCTGGCAATTTGTTGTACATCAACCCACTTATGTTTTACCCAGGATCCCTCTGGTATAGCACCTACAGCCACTATGAACAGAGGGTTAGCCATCTTGTCTCTAGCTGTTGGGATCCCATCAGTGAGCAAGGGAGAGGTGCTCTTGTCAATTTTGCTAGAGGGAACAGAGAAGGTCTTCCTTTTGTGTCAGAATGCTGTGACCATTCCTTGGGAAGCAGCTTCTGCCATTTGTAACATGTTGGCCTCATTTTTCCTGTCAAAAAAGAAACAGAAAACCAAGCATGTATCTACTTCTCCTCAATTTTTTTTGGAAAGGAGTAGTTTACTGGGTCTGCATCAGGGTTTAATTCAGGCTATTGATCCATCTTGTAAAGTAGCTTTGGGTAAAAAGAAAGAGGGATTTCTCTTTTCCTGAATAGATTCAACATTCTAAATCTGAACAGGAAGATGCATGCATGGATGCAGGGTGTTTACTGCAAGACTTCTGATTCAGACACTGAGGAGAGTTCAGTTTTTGATTTTCCCTGTGAGGGGTTCCCTTTCTCCAAGACTGTCACTAGAATGTGCTAGTATTTTCAGTGGGAGAACACTGAGGTTTCTCAGTTCCTCAGAAAATACCATGAGGTGTTACAGAAAGATTTTCCAGAATTTGCACTCATTCCTTCTGTCTGCTTTAGAGGATGTGTGTGTTACTGCTGGCAGTTTTCCTGGCAGTCAGCCAGCTCCCCAACCCAAAAAAGGCAGCTAAGTAGTTCCTCAGTGTTTTATTTTTTTATAAACTGTTTTCAAACCTGACCAACAATTATTGCTTTAGTTTATCCCACTGCTGCAAATCACTTAGTTAATTCCAGTCCTACTCTCTTGAATAAGAATGGGAAAATTATTGATAGATATGGGAAAAAGTGTATACTTCTGCAACTTTGTTTTTTGGAAGTTTGAATTGTCAGGCTCATATATTAAAGTTCATTTTAACAAATTGTGAAATTAGGTGGAATGTTTTATTTTATTTAATTTACCTTTGTTGACCAGGTTAGTTCCACTAGGCTAGTAGCTTCTTTTCAGGGGAGACACAAGGTGGTATATATGCTTCTAGAAAAAAATTGGCTAGAGCATTGGGGAACTTCCCATACTTGTCATTATTCTGAGTGGGAACCATTTTGAAGGAGCACCTCTTGTTTCTGTTCCAGGTGCAGAGGCGATACAGAGAAACAAGGAGGCAGATGGAGAGAGAAGGAGATGATGGAATAGTGAAAGAAATGAAGTAGAAAGCAAATATTGAGGCTGGTGAATGTGTGCAGGATTCTGAGAAAATGTTTCAAAGAAACCTGTTTGATGGAGATAAGTCAGTAAATGATGGATGTATAATTACAACCCTCCTGTCGGAGAAGGGGAGGTAGTTGAAACAGGATTTTCTGATCATCTTGCGTTCTGGCTAGAATTAAAAGAAAACACAGAATATATAAAAACAGGCAAAGGAATAAAAGGATAAATGATAAAGCATGGAATGAAGAAGAAAACAGATTAGTAATACAGTTATGGAAAGATCTTATACTATGAGAAGGTTTTATAAAAAATGGTCTGAATGGTGGATGATATTTAAGGAAAAATATAAAAAATCTTTTTCACAGTGGCAGTATGATGTGAGAAAAGTAGAGAAAGAAAAATATAAAAGAACATATAACGATACATTGGAAGATTTAGAACATAATGATAGAAAGTACTTTGACAAAGAAAAATAATTATATGAAATGAATACAAAATTTGTTATATAAACAAAGCTATTTTTCACAAGGAAAAAGAGAAAAAGTAACGAGTTACTTAAGCAGATTAGTAAAGAAGATGGTAGTGTAATGAGAGAAATAAAAATGTAAAAGGAAAAATAGAAAGAACTCAGGAAAAGATTATGAATAGTGTAGTGCAATATGTGCAAGAAACTTTTAAAGAAAAAAAACATGAAAAGTAAAAACTTAACAGAAAAAAAACAAAATAAAGAATTGGAAAAGGAGATTTCTTTAAATGAGCTAGATAAGTATTAGGACAAGTAAATATATATTCTGTTTCAGGCCCAAATAGAATAGGTTATGAAATGTATAAAAATTTAAGGAATTGGCAAAAAAAATATTTTTAAAGATGTTGAATGAATGGCTAAATGAAGGTTTTATATATAAAGAATTATGTAGTGGAATACTTAAATTCATATGGAAAAAGGAGATAGAAGATAATTAAAAAGCTGGAGACTAAGAGTATTGAATAATAATGATTATAAGATCTTTATGAAAATAATAGAAAGAGATTTGAAACTAAAATATAAAATATTGTGGAAGATAGCATATATAGTATAAAGCTGAAGGATTGTCCAGAATTATTAATGATAATTAGAAAAATTGTGGATGATATTATGAACAGAAAAGAAGTGGAAATCATGATACGAGATCTTAAGGCATTTGACATAACTGGACATGAAATCTTATGAGTAATGAAAGAATATAATATGAAGAGTGGTGTAAGACAGGAATATCCAATGAGTTGTATACTCTCTGCATTAGTTATGAATGCGATAGTATATGAAATAAATTACAAGAAGGAGGAGGCAGGGTATATAATACTTGAAGGGTTAAGATTTCCACTTCTGTTAACATATGCAGATGACATATAATAATTGCAAAAAACAAAATTTGGATAAAAGAAGTAATAATTTAAACAGATTTGTGTCTAGAGATTATAGGGATGGCTTTAGATAAAGAAAAAAGCAAAGGTTTAGATGATGTAGTAAAGATCTGTAGTATATAATTTGCAATGAATTAAATTTCTGTGTTAGGTATAACATTTGGGAATAAAGATGCAAATAGAATTCAATGGGAAAACAACAGTAGAAATAAAGCAAACATGGCTTTTCTAGAGAACATATAAATTATCATTCAGAAAAAATGCTTGTATGATAAATTCATTACTGATGGGGGAAATATCATACTTAGCAAGTGTATTTATGTTGCCAACAGCATTTGAAAAGGGATTATTGCAGATAATGTTTTCATTTATATGGTGCTCTAGATTAAATCAAGAGGTTTAGGGTTAATTAACCCAGTGGAATTTGCTTGCTCATTAAATTTGTACAAAGTGTGTTAACGTGTATAAATTAAGTGTAATAAAACTGTATAAATATAATGTATGATACATTCTGGGAAATGGTAAAAAGAGAAAGAGTGTATAAATGAAGAAGTAAAATGTTACCAAGAAAAAATATTTTTGTGGACATTAAAAAATTATATGATATGATGGAAACCTATGGTATAAAAATGTAATGATAAAACATTACTATGTAAAACCATGAGAAAATCTAACAGATGAAAAGTTAAATCTATAAAAATAAGAAACAAATAATGTAATCAGAAAGTAGAATTTCCAAATTTTTGTGGAGACTGGTAATAGAATTGCCAGTAAAATGAACTATGCCATATAAAAAGAAAAGTGATAGACTATGTTTACATTGTAAAGAAAAAGAAACTGCAGAACATTTATATTTGAAATGTAAAAGAGTAAAAAAGTTATGGGGAAAACTAAACAAAGAAGATTTTCACTCTTTTGCAGCAGATAAAATAGACACAGATATGATTAAATATGGATATTACAGGAGTAGAAGTAAATATTATATTAAAAGAGTAGATAAGTTATTTTATATTATGTGGGTTTTATGGAATGAAAGAATAAATGAAATTTTGTTTAATGTTAAATGGATTTTAGCAACAATATTAAGTAAAATCAGATGGCAGTTAAGGAAAAAGGAGTGGGGGTCTAATAAGGGTGAAAGTTTAACATAATTGTAAAGGAAATTATGAATATGTTTAAATAAATTTGTATATTTATATATTTATACATATGTAAATATTTGTAAACATGTAAATATTTTGTAAATAAAAGTTATTTTGTATGCAAATAAAGGATCTCTACCCTTTTTGATAGGTGCCATGGGATTTTTTTACATCCATCTGAGCTATCACTAACTCAAGTAGATGGAGCCTCAGTTTAATGTCTGATCCAAAAGATGGCACAATCAGGAGTGCAGCATCCCCCTTATACTGCACTGCAGTGTCAGCAATCAATCTACCTGGTGTGGGAATAGAACCCACAGTCTCCTGCACTAAAGGTGAGTGTGCCACTTGTGCCACTGACACTGCAAGTTTCTTCCTGGGAGGACAAATGTGCTTTAAATAAGTTAGTTTCTTCTATTGCACAGATCACTCCTCATTGTCTACAGTTGATAACTTCTTCCAGGGTTATGATTATGGAAATGTATTGAGGAGATTTGCTAGTCTACATTCTAAGAACCTTCCAGGTGATGATAAAAATGAGATTTTAAATTCTCCTCTTGGAGTGATATTTTACTATGTGGTTCCTCTGCTACAGAGTTGATCAAAAAGTCTGGGCAAATCTGATCCAGGGAGTCTCTTAAGATTTTTCAGCCCTCCTTTTCTAAATTGTCCAAAGGATTTTCTATGTTTTCATCCAATTTTGACAAAAAAAAAAGTGAATAAACAGTCTTAACAAAATTCACTTAAACAGTTGTTTAAGAAGAAATGGAAAGGGGGTTCCAAAAACAAGTCTTGAAACTCCCAAAGCCAAGGACAGTCCAACAAGCCTGAATGACTGTACTAGGGACCTTGTGACCTCCTCCCAAACTGGCATTTTTTTCTTCCAGAAAGTCAGAAGCTCCATTTTTCTTTTTGGGAACAGATTGCTTCAGACAAACAGGTTCTGAAAATCATTCATCAGGGTTACAGATGGCAGTGGGAGGAAATTCCTCCTTTCTAGGGGGTCATTCATCATCCTCCAGATCAGACTCTTTAGTTTCCACCTGTTCTTCATCGCATGCTTTTCCAAGGAGTGATGAAACCAGTTCCACCTTCCAAGGTAGGGAACTTTTTTTATTTAAGGATGTTCCTAGTGCCGAAGAAAGAAAATGCTTGGAGACCAGTTATGGATCTTGCCTTCCTAAACCTGTTTCTGATACTTTCCAAATTCAAAATGATGTCACCTCACAACCTGCTACCTCTTCTTCCTCTTTCAAGTTTCCTGGTAACATTAGACTTAAAAGATGCTTATCAACCCATTCTTATTTATCCAGACTTCAGATGTTTCTTAAGGTTTTGTGTGTTTGGATCACTTTCCACTGCACCAAGAATGTTCACAATGTGTCCAGTTCCAGTTATAGTTCATTGCAGGCTACAGGCTATCCACATTTTCAGTATTTAGATGACTTGCTTATCTTTGCAGAGTCTTTTTCAAAGTGTTAGGAATATCTCTGTCTTGGGTGACAGATCTCTTACATATGCTAGGATTCCAGGAAGACATGCAAATGTTGCTCTTCACTCCTTCACACGGGATTGTGTTCCTGTGATGTCAAGTAGACACCACAGTTCAAAGAGCTTTTCTTCCACAGAAAAACATAGATCTTTATTTAGATGAAGTTCTAAGGTTTTCCACTCAGACTTCAGCTACTGTGCGGTGATACCTCTGGATCTTGGGCCTCATGGCATCTATGATTCTCATGTTACCCCTGGCAAGACTCCACATGAGAAAGATACGGTGGTTTCTGAAATCTCTTTGGTCCAGGCATCAATACCCTTTATCTTTTAAAATCCTATTGGTGGGGTTTGTCAGAAGAGGAATCTTTTGGTGGAGACCACAAATATCCTTAAATCCAGGATTCCCTTCTCCCTCCCTGCTCCAAAGTAGTCAGTCACTACAAACGCTTCAGACTTTGCTTTGGGAGCAGTTTCAGAAGGGATTAAAGTGCAGGTAGTGTAGGACACCAAGGACAGGTGCAAGCACATACAATTCTTAGAGATGCTTACTCTGATCAAGGCTGTCAACTGTCTGAACCATCTGTGGTCCCTAGACCTCTTCATATGGTTACATACAATACCACAGTCATGTTGGTACATCACAAGAAAGGGAGAACCAGGTTCTACCCCATTTGCAGACCTAACCATGTTAGCTTGGGATGTAGCTTCACAATACAGTCTCACTCTACAGGCATCCTAAATTCTGTCAGACCAAAATTGTGTGGCAGACAAGCTGAGCAAGACCAGGGCAGACCCTCATGAATAGAAACTGCATCAGGGGGTCTTCCAGGCTTAAAACCCACCTAGTTTAAAACTTGCTTTTTCTGCTTGTATTATAAGCATCACATTTGTGCAAGTCTTGGCTCAGTTATCCAGAGCTGCTCATTGTTTGTCAATGATGCTAGAGAGTTTGAAAGATTTTGCTTGCATCTGAAGCCATCCTTGGCAAGAAAAATGAAACCAAGTATTATTTTGCACTTGCATTACTTGTTTTCGTTGCATTCTGAAAGTTTTCTGTGCTATTTTTTACTTTTCCTGCACTAGCTTACATCAGGTATAGACCATCAAGATTCAAGAATAATTTCTTTCAGCAAGCAATCACTGTTGAACAACTAACCTTAACAATGTCAACACTCTCTCAGTTTGTGAGAACATCATAAGTGCAATATGATTGTCTTTACTGTCTTAGCATTAAGTTATTATATTTATCTAAGTTATGCAATCTGAACTAAATTATTACTTGCACAAGTACGAGAACTGTGAATTAAGCTATGTTGCCATCCTATTTTAAAATGATGGTGGGTAACTTATCCATGTGTTGTGTGTATTTATATCTGTACTGTCTAGAATTTCTTCTTTTATATGCTTCCTTCACCCTCTTGTGAAAACTGTTTTCAATGCACACAAGCATGAAGCGACAACATTTCATCCAGTGATGCATTGCATTTGTTGATCTGAATGACAATAAAGTTTACTTTGACTTTTGACTTGACTTTGACTTTTAAGTTGCATTTTTTCACCTGCTTTAAGGGCTGCTGTGTCTGCATTTGTACTACTTTAAATATACTGTACAGTGCTTTTAGGCATCTGTTTTTGTGGTTCCCTAATACATGGGCTCCAAACCAGTCATTTTGCATTAAAAAGGGTCAAACTCTACACTCTTGAAACAGGAGAGGGCGGATTCACCTATATGAGCTGGGAATTGCTTGTGGAAAGCTTACTGTGTGCTTACCTGATTGGCATTTGGTCATACCTAGTTTAAAACTTGCTTTTTTCTGCTTGTATATAAGCCTCATCTTTGAGCAATGGGTTAGTGGTGTCCTTTATATACGCAATCACCAGAAGTTGCAGTTTCCGTATAGAAACTACCTTGGAAATTTACCACAGTCTCATACTACCCAAGGAGCAATTAGTCTGCATGCTGAACCGTACTACATTTAGTTATCTCTAGATTACATTATTACAGCACTCGGGACAATCGCTGCTCAGAGAGCAACTGGTTTGGGTGCTGAGCAGCATCGCTGGACAGGTTAGCTGTAGATTGCACTGTTTGCACCCACCCCTTGTCCAGTTTCAAACACCCTCCATTCCTTTCCCTTTTAAAGCACATATTAGGGCATGCAACCATGGATAGGCACTTTCCTGCTATCTCAGCATCTAGCTTAGTGGATATGGGCATCCTCAGGCAGTGTAGCAACTGCCTTATGTAAACTGATAACCACTTAATTCTGGAACAGACAAATATAATATGTGAGAAATGTAATTACACAATGTCACAAAAAACAAGGTTGTCAGCAATACACACATAACACTCACTGCACTTACAAAGGAGCAGACATATAGACCCACATATGTGGAGATGCTCACATGTAACTTATCCAACCTCAAAGGCCTCTCTGATGCAGTCCTCAGAAACTCTGTATGCACCCAGACAAGACAACTCCCACCACGACATATGAAATCACATCTAATTGTGTCTCATCTAAGCCTTTGTTGATATCTGTCAGCCTCATCTGCAGCCCTGTGGGAGTCACTGAGTACCTGTCCCAGTGGCTAGCAAAATACATGTGGGTTTATGTATACTAGCTACAGGGACCCTTCAGTGACCTACTGGGAAAAAAATGGGGGCATCTTGGGCATCTACCTCATGAACACTCCATCAGTTCCTCAATGTCATGCTGATGAATTTGGAAGAGCATTTGTTAATCTCTCCCGGTTCCCTATTAGAAGACCGAAGGTGCATTCTTTCGAATGCGTCTTGGTCGAACTTAAAAGACTGAAACAGCAAAATAATGAAGCGGGTTTTAAGCAAATCTTTTCCCTGGGAAAGAATTCACTTTGCCGCTTCGTTACTTTGCAGTTTTCAGCACTGTAGTGCAGTCTCAGAGTTGGTATATTTAAGTAGGGAGGGTGTGGGGAGCAAAGCCCCCCCATCTAATGTAATGTTTAAAGTGTTTTCTTATTATTATTCTTTTTTTTTTTTTTTTGTTGGAACAGCGATTTTTTTTTTCATTAGAAAAAAATTGCTGTTCTGACAGTTTGACATTGTAAGCTTTCACTTACATAGGGTCGATTAATAATTGTTCACTTTTTTTAAGCGTGTTCAGTGATCTAATATAGACCCTCTTTCCCTCTATTCTCCAGATGTAGTACTTTTACCAGAAATATGGCTAAAACCTGAAATCTCCAACAATAAAATTACTGCCCCGGGCTATAACTTAATATGTAAAAACCGAACTGGCAAAAAGGAGGAGGTATTGCAATATTATTCAAAGACTATGTAAATGTCACAACAGACATGCCAACCCCAATACTAGGTACTGCAGAAATTTTACTGTCTAATTTAAAAATAAGTATTACAAAAACAATCAATATAATTGAATGCTACTTACACCATCTGGTAATAATATACCCACCCTTGAGAACTTACTCCACTGAGCATCTGATACACTCCCCCAAGAAAACATTATTCTAGGTGATTTCAATATTGACTGGACACCATGTAACACAACTATGCCCAGTACTTATATTAACCTCCATGGATTCAGCCAACTAATACATTCCCCAACTAGAACTGACAAATCAACAGACAGATAGTCCATACTAGACTGGATACTTTCATCTGGCTGCCTACCTATATAATTAGACACCGCCCATCTCAAGAAAAACCTACCACCTTCCAACAAATATGTAGTAAAAACAATTTCATCCCATCTAACTTCACCTCAGCACTTCAGACTTGTAATTGGAACCCCATTAAGCAACTCAGCCTTAACGAGGCTGTTGGGTACTTCAACTGCACTTTCCTAACCATACTAAACCCCCATGCCCCTGCTAGAAGCATTAGAATCAAATATAACTATGCCCCCTGGTTGAGCAAAGAAACCAGATCTCTGCTTCATGCAAGAGACAAAGTTTGGTCCAACTGGCACAAAATTAAAACGGTAAACACAAAACAAACATACCTTGAACTCCGAAACAAATCCAAAAAAATTATCAGAACAGACAAAATAAACTATTACCATAGTATACAAAGTAAACATCAAGATAATCCCAGACTGTTTTAGGCAGCTGTAAATAATGTTCTTTAGCCAGGAAAATCTAAGAACTCAACCCTACTACTAAAGACACCTCAACTGATATAGCCACGAAATTTAACACATTTTTTTTTTACAGAATCTATACTTGCACTAACAAAATCTCAGCACCCTCCTGACCCAAATGACAAAGAAGATCTTACTAATGAAAGCAAGTTTACCTTTCAACCACGCCCCGCTTCCCTGATTAAAAAATTACTCAAAAAACTAAAACCAACCACATTGGCTGCAGATAAACTCCCAGCAGAATTTCTGAAAATAGCAGCTGAAGCAATAGCATATCCAGTAACCATCTTAATTAACCATTCTATTTCCGAAAAAACTGGTCCCTGACTTCTGGAAGGTCTCTCATATTATTCCTTCCATAAAGGGGGAAACTCAAAAGAACTAACAAATTATCACCCCATAGCTATAATGTCTCCCCTCTCAAAAATACTGGAAAGGTGTATTCACATTCAAATTATGCAACACCTCACCACACATCAGCTGATTACTAACACCCAACATGGGTTCAAGCCACACCACAGCACCACCACTGATCTCATGTCCTTTGACTCCTCAGGCTGCTGTGTGCCCCTGCCTTCGGCGTTCTAACGTGATCTATATTACCTCCTGACCACTACTAAGTCTGAGATCATTTAACTTATCAAAAACCACTGTCTCCTATACCACTAAAAGGACCGACGCCAACCCTCTTTTGGGAGCTCTCTCCTGGAAAGTTGAAGAAACTATATTACCTCCTGACCACTACTAAGTCTGAGATCATTTAACTTATCAAAAACCACTGTCTCCTATACCACTAAAAGGACCGACGCCAACCCTCTTTTGGGAACTCTCTCCTGGAAAGTTGAAGAAACTATATTACCTCCTGACCACTACTAAGTCTGAGATCATTTAACTTATCAAGACCACTGTCTCCTATACCACTAAAAGGACCGACGCCAACCCTCTTTTGGGAACTCTCTCCTGGAAAGTTGAAGAAACTATATTACCTCCTGACCACTACTAAGTCTGAGATCATTTAACATATCAAAAATCACTGTCTCCTATACCACTAAAAGGACCGACGCCAACCCTCTTTTGGGAACTCTCTCCTGGAAAGTTGAAGAAAGTATGTCCTACAATTCCTGTAACTTGTAAATAACTGTTCTTAGCCTTGAACTGTAAAACCCGAAGCCAGGTCAGCCAGCAGCCTCACATTACTTTGTCCACCCAATCGACCAAAGGTCTCCATTAGTATCCCCAGCATCCTTGCCTCCTACTCTTTGAAGTAAGCCCTTCAAGCAACCACAGTTCCAGTACCTGCTGTTGCCTCTAGGTGGCGCCCTTCTCTTATAGTTTTCCCCTCTGGAAGTAATTCCTCCCCAGAAAAGCCTCTTTATCCTACCCTCTGGTAGTCCCTCTATACCCTTCCACCTTTATCTACTTTCCCTGCTACCACTTACATTTACTCACTCCCAACTTTTGCCTTCTAACCTTCACTTATCCCTTGACTAACTCACCTGTATGATCTGCTCTTCTCTGATTGCCTCCTCCTGAAACTGTTTGTTTCTGCCCTGTTCCCCCCTCCCCCTTGCCCTATTCCTCTTTTCTGCACTCTCAGGGCTGGTACTTTACCTATCTTCCGGTTTTCCTGCCTGCCCCCTACACCTCCTCCTTCTTCCCTACAACTCCACTTCCTGTCTTAAAACTATATATACACCTGCCCATGTTCGCGCCGACTCTTATCCTTTGACTCCTCAGGCTGCTGTGTGCCCCTGCCTTCGGCGTTCTAACGTGATGTAAGTAGCGTGTAATTTCAGTTTGTTTCTAAACATATGCCGTGTAAATGCTGCGACATATTCGCAGCTTGTACTAGCTCCGGTACTACTTTTTAATTTTATTTTACCTAAGAAATACTGCTACTGATTTTGCCTTGCTTACTGTATACTCCGGTTGTGTGCTACTGTTTTGCTGCTTCCAAACGCTGTTTCTAAATATAAGCTGTTTAACTGCTGCGATATATCGCAGCTTGTATGTGGCTCTGGTACAACTTTTAATATTATTTTACCTAAGCATTATTGCTACTGATGCTGGTACAGATTTTAATTTCATTTTACCTAAGCATTACTGCTATTGTTGCTGCCCTACTCACTGTTTAATCTGGTTACGAGCTCCTATTGTCGCTGTTTACCGCCAATACGGCTAATGCTGAATTGCGACAGACCTGCTATATCTCCCTAATCAGAGATAGGTCTGCAAGCCTGCTACCTTACTTCATTGTACGTATTTGTGTACAAACACCGCATTACTTGATGCGGAATTGGTTTTTTCACTTGGGAACAGCGGTAAGGAATCAAAACCGCATTGCCTGTTAGGAATTTGGGTTATCCTTTTCTTTTCAGTGGGCCGGTTTTTTGTGCCTTCCCACTCTATAACGCCATGCAGTAGGAATCAATCCTTGGCGACTAGCATCCAATTAAAGGATATAAGTAGCCCACATCTATTGGAAGCGTGGAAAGTTTGTAGCGTGTTTTCTCAGCTACTCCACTTATGCTTAATGTATTCCGTCCTCTCCAGGTTTCACAGACACTAACGTGCTCCTTAGTAGTAGCCTTACTAAGCTCCTGAGCACTACCTTAGCATGAACGCTCACCTCTCATGCTTCGGTGTCTTTATCCAATAACTTTAAAGCAACCCCTTTTGCACCTCCACTGCTCTGCAGTAAACAGATATTGCATATTTTAGCATAAGGTGTACTTTTTTATAAATTGGTCTGCACTGACTTAAATGCTTACTTTAGCACTGAATATTCGCTCAGTTTATTGTTACTGTGTGCTAACCTGTTGTTCCCAGTGTTTTTATTTTGTGATATCTGCTATTGTCCTGCTCTGTTTACCTTGAAATACTTCTCTGAACTTATTAGTTAGTACATTGAGACATGATGTTGCTGCACTAGAAGGTGGGAGTGGGATTTGATAACTAGTTAGCTTTTGCATGCTATTGCCTGCATATTGTTTTTCTCCTCTAAGACCTGTGACTGGCTTAATATATATTATTACTGTACTCTTTGATAGAGTGTTTTTAAGGTTTTGTTTTGCTCTGTATTTTAAATCTTCTCCTTCTCCCCTCTCTTTCCCAGCTATATTACCTCCTGACCACTACTAAGTCTGAGATCATTTAACTTATCAAGGACCACTGTCTCCTATACCACTAAAAGGACCGACGCCAACCCTCTTTTGGGAACTCTCTCCTGGAAAGTTGAAGAAAGTATGTCCTACAATTCCTGTAACTTGTAAATAACTGTTCTTAGCCTTGAACTGTAAAACCCGAAGCCAGGTCAGCCAGCAGCCTCACATTACTTTGTCCACCCAATCGACCAAAGGTCTCCATTAGTATCCCCAGCATCCTTGCCTCCTACTCTTTGAAGTAAGCCCTTCAAGCAACCACAGTTCCAGTACCTGCTGTTGCCTCTAGGTGGCGCCCTTCTCTTATAGTTTTCCCCTCTGGAAGTAATTCCTCCCCAGAAAAGCCTCTTTATCCTACCCTCTGTTAGTCCCTCTATACCCTTCCACCTTTATCTACTTTCCCTGCTACCACTTACATTTACTCACTCCCAACTTTTGCCTTCTAACCTTCACTTATCCCTTGACTAACTCACCTGTATGATCTGCTCTTCTCTGATTGCCTCCTCCTGAAACTGTTTGTTTCTGCCCTGTTCCCCCCTCCCCCTTGCCCTATTCCTCTTTTCTGCACTCTCAGGGCTGGTACTTTACCTATCTTCCGGTTTTCCTGCCTGCCCCCTACACCTCCTCCTTCTTCCCTACAACTCCACTTCCTGTCTTAAAACTATATATACACCTGCCCATGTTCGCGCCGACTCTTATCCTTTGACTCCTCAGGCTGCTGTGTGCCCCTGCCTTCGGCGTTCTAACGTGATGTAAGTAGCGTGTAATTTCAGTTTGTTTCTAAACATATGCTGTGTAACTGCTGCGACATATTCGCAGCTTGTACTGGCTCCGGTACTACTTTTTAATTTTATTTTACCTAAGAAATACTGCTACTGATTTTGCCTTGCTTACTGTATACTCCGGTTGTGTGCTACTGTTTCGCTGCTTCCAAACGCTGTTTCTAAATATAAGCTGTTTAACTGCTGCGATATATCGCAGCTTGTATGTGGCTCTGGTACAACTTTTAATATTATTTTACCTAAGCATTATTGCTACTGATGCTGGTACAAATTTTAATTTCATTTTACCTAAGCATTACTGCTATTGTTGCTGCCCTACTCACTGTTTAATCTGGTTACGAGCTCCTATTGTCGCTGTTTACCGCCAATACGGCTAATGCTGAATTGCGACAGACCTGCTATATCTCCCTAATCAGAGATAGGTCTGCAAGCCTGCTACCTTACTTCATTGTACGTATTTGTGTACAAACACCGCATTACTTGATGCGGAATTGTTTTTTTTTTCACTTGGGAACAGCGGTAAGGAATCAAAACCGCATTGCCTGTTAGGAATTTGGGTTATCCTTTTCTTTTCAGTGGGCCGGTTTTTTGTGCCTTCCCACTCTATAACGCCATGCAGTAGGAATTAATCCTTGGCGACTAGCATCCAATTAAAGGATATAAGTAGCCCACATCTATTGGAAGCGTGGAAAGTTTGTAGCGTGTTTTCTCAGCTACTCCACTTATGCTTAATGTATTCCGTCCTCTCCAGGTTTCACAGACACTAACGTGCTCCTTAGTAGTAGCCTTACTAAGCTCCTGAGCACTACCTTAGCATGAACGCTCACCTCTCATGCTTCGGTGTCTTTATCCAATAACTTTAAAGCAACCCCTTTTGCACCTCCACTGCTCTGCAGTAAACAGATATTGCATATTTTAGCATAAGGTGTACTTTTTTATAAATTGGTCTGCACTGACTTAAATGCTTACTTTAGCACTGAATATTCGCTCAGTTTATTGTTACTGTGTGCTAACCTGTTGTTCCCAGTGTTTTTATTTTGTGATATCTGCTATTGTCCTGCTCTGTTTACCTTGAAATACTTCTCTGAACTTATTAGTTAGTACATTGAGACATGATGTTGCTGCACTAGAAGGTGGGAGTGGGATTTGATAACTAGTTAGCTTTTGCATGCTATTGCCTGCATATTGTTTTTTCTCCTCTAAGACCTGTGACTGGCTTAATATATATTATTACTGTACTCTTTGATAGAGTGTTTTTAAGGTTTTGTTTTGCTCTGTATTTTAAATCTTCTCCTTCTCCCCTCTCTTTCCCAGCTATATTACCTCCTGACCACTACTAAGTCTGAGATCATTTAACTTATCAAAAACCACTGTCTCCTATACCACTAAAAGGACCGACGCCAACCCTCTTTTGGGAACTCTCTCCTGGAAAGTTGAAGAAAGTATGTCCTACAATTCCTGTAACTTGTAAATAACTGTTCTTAGCCTTGAACTGTAAAACCCGAAGCCAGGTCAGCCAGCAGCCTCACATTACTTTGTCCACCCAATCGACCAAAGGTCTCCATTAGTATCCCCAGCATCCTTGCCTCCTACTCTTTGAAGTAAGCCCTTCAAGCAACCACAGTTCCAGTACCTGCTGTTGCCTCTAGGTGGCGCCCTTCTCTTATAGTTTTCCCTCTGGAAGTAATTCCTCCCCAGAAAAGCCTCTTTATCCTACCCTCTGGTAGTCCCTCTATACCCTTCCACCTTTATCTACTTTCCCTGCTACCACTTACATTTACTCACTCCCAACTTTTGCCTTCTAACCTTCACTTATCCCTTGACTAACTCACCTGTATGATCTGCTCTTCTCTGATTGCCTCCTCCTGAAACTGTTTGTTTCTGCCCTGTTCCCCCCCTCCCCCTTGCCCTATTCCTCTTTTCTGCACTCTCAGGGCTGGTACTTTACCTATCTTCCGGTTTTCCTGCCTGCCCCCTACACCTCCTCCTTCTTCCCTACAACTCCACTTCCTGTCTTAAAACTATATATACACCTGCCCATGTTCGCGCCGACTCTTATCCTTTGACTCCTCAGGCTGCTGTGTGCCCCTGCCTTCGGCGTTCTAACGTGATGTAAGTAGCGTGTAATTTCAGTTTGTTTCTAAACATATGCTGTGTAACTGCTGCGACATATTCGCAGCTTGTACTGGCTCCGGTACTACTTTTTAATTTTATTTTACCTAAGAAATACTGCTACTGATTTTGCCTTGCTTACTGTATACTCCGGTTGTGTGCTACTGTTTCGCTGCTTCCAAACGCTGTTTCTAAATATAAGCTGTTTAACTGCTGCGATATATCGCAGCTTGTATGTGGCTCTGGTACAACTTTTAATATTATTTTACCTAAGCATTATTGCTACTGATGCTGGTACAAATTTTAATTTCATTTTACCTAAGCATTACTGCTATTGTTGCTGCCCTACTCACTGTTTAATCTGGTTACGAGCTCCTATTGTCGCTGTTTACCGCCAATACGGCTAATGCTGAATTGCGACAGACCTGCTATATCTCCCTAATCAGAGATAGGTCTGCAAGCCTGCTACCTTACTTCATTGTACGTATTTGTGTACAAACACCGCATTACTTGATGCGGAATTGTTTTTTTTTTCACTTGGGAACAGCGGTAAGGAATCAAAACCGCATTGCCTGTTAGGAATTTGGGTTATCCTTTTCTTTTCAGTGGGCCGGTTTTGTGCCTTCCCACTCTATAACGCCATGCAGTAGGAATTAATCCTTGGCGACTAGCATCCAATTAAAGGATATAAGTAGCCCACATCTATTGGAAGCGTGGAAAGTTTGTAGCGTGTTTTCTCAGCTACTCCACTTATGCTTAATGTATTCCGTCCTCTCCAGGTTTCACAGACACTAACGTGCTCCTTAGTAGTAGCCTTACTAAGCTCCTGAGCACTACCTTAGCATGAACGCTCACCTCTCATGCTTCGTGTCTTTATCCAATAACTTTAAAGCAACCCCTTTTGCACCTCCACTGCTCTGCAGTAAACAGATATTGCATATTTTAGCATAAGGTGTACTTTTTTATAAATTGGTCTGCACTGACTTAAATGCTTACTTTAGCACTGAATATTCGCTCAGTTTATTGTTACTGTGTGCTAACCTGTTGTTCCCAGTGTTTTTATTTTGTGATATCTGCTATTGTCCTGCTCTGTTTACCTTGAAATACTTCTCTGAACTTATTAGTTAGTACATTGAGACATGATGTTGCTGCACTAGAAGGTGGGAGTGGGATTTGATAACTAGTTAGCTTTTGCATGCTATTGCCTGCATATTGTTTTTCTCCTCTAAGACCTGTGACTGGCTTAATATATATTATTACTGTACTCTTTGATAGAGTGTTTTAAGGTTTTGTTTTGCTCTGTATTTTAAATCTTCTCCTTCTCCCCTCTCTTTCCCAGCTATATTACCTCCTGACCACTACTAAGTCTGAGATCATTTAACTTATCAAAGACCACTGTCTCCTATACCACTAAAAGGACCGACGCCAACCCTCTTTTGGGAACTCTCTCCTGGAAAGTTGAAGAAAGTATGTCCTACAATTCCTGTAACTTGTAAATAACTGTTCTTAGCCTTGAACTGTAAAACCCGAAGCCAGGTCAGCCAGCAGCCTCACATTACTTTGTCCACCCAATCGACCAAAGGTCTCCATTAGTATCCCCAGCATCCTTGCCTCCTACTCTTTGAAGTAAGCCCTTCAAGCAACCACAGTTCCAGTACCTGCTGTTGCCTCTAGGTGGCGCCCTTCTCTTATAGTTTTCCCCTCTGGAAGTAATTCCTCCCCAGAAAAGCCTCTTTATCCTACCCTCTGGTAGTCCCTCTATACCCTTCCACCTTTATCTACTTTCCCTGCTACCACTTACATTTACTCACTCCCAACTTTTGCCTTCTAACCTTCACTTATCCCTTGACTAACTCACCTGTATGATCTGCTCTTCTCTGATTGCCTCCTCCTGAAACTGTTTGTTTCTGCCCTGTTCCCCTCCCCTTGCCCTATTCCTCTTTTCTGCACTCTCAGGGCTGGTACTTTACCTATCTTCCGGTTTTCCTGCCTGCCCCTACACCTCCTCCTTCTTCCCTACAACTCCACTTCCTGTCTTAAAACTATATATACACCTGCCCATGTTCGCGCCGACTCTTATCCTTTGACTCCTCAGGCTGCTGTGTGCCCCTGCCTTCGGCGTTCTAACGTGATGTAAGTAGCGTGTAATTTCAGTTTGTTTCTAAACATATGGTGTGTAACTGCTGCGACATATTCGCAGCTTGTACTGGCTCCGGTACTACTTTTTAATTTTATTTTACCTAAGAAATACTGCTACTGATTTTGCCTTGCTTACTGTATACTCCGGTTGTGTGCTACTGTTTCGCTGCTTCCAAACGCTGTTTCTAAATATAAGCTGTTTAACTGCTGCGATATATCGCAGCTTGTATGTGGCTCTGGTACAACTTTTAATATTATTTTACCTAAGCATTATTGCTACTGATGCTGGTACAAATTTTAATTTCATTTTACCTAAGCATTACTGCTATTGTTGCTGCCCTACTCACTGTTTAATCTGGTTACGAGCTCCTATTGTCGCTGTTTACCGCCAATACGGCTAATGCTGAATTGCGACAGACCTGCTATATCTCCCTAATCAGAGATAGGTCTGCAAGCCTGCTACCTTACTTCATTGTACGTATTTGTGTACAAACACCGCATTACTTGATGCGGAATTGGTTTTTTCACTTGGGAACAGCGGTAAGGAATCAAAACCGCATTGCCTGTTAGGAATTTGGGTTATCCTTTTCTTTTCAGTGGGCCGGTTTTTTGTGCCTTCCCACTCTATAACGCCATGCAGTAGGAATCAATCCTTGGCGACTAGCATCCAATTAAAGGATATAAGTAGCCCACATCTATTGGAAGCGTGGAAAGTTTGTAGCGTGTTTTCTCAGCTACTCCACTTATGCTTAATGTATTCCGTCCTCTCCAGGTTTCACAGACACTAACGTGCTCCTTAGTAGTAGCCTTACTAAGCTCCTGAGCACTACCTTAGCATGAACGCTCACCTCTCATGCTTCGTGTCTTTATCCAATAACTTTAAAGCAACCCCTTTTGCACCTCCACTGCTCTGCAGTAAACAGATATTGCATATTTTAGCATAAGGTGTACTTTTTTATAAATTGGTCTGCACTGACTTAAATGCTTACTTTAGCACTGAATATTCGCTCAGTTTATTGTTACTGTGTGCTAACCTGTTGTTCCCAGTGTTTTTATTTTGTGATATCTGCTATTGTCCTGCTCTGTTTACCTTGAAATACTTCTCTGAACTTATTAGTTAGTACATTGAGACATGATGTTGCTGCACTAGAAGGTGGGAGTGGGATTTGATAACTAGTTAGCTTTTGCATGCTATTGCCTGCATATTGTTTTTTCTCCTCTAAGACCTGTGACTGGCTTAATATATATTATTACTGTACTCTTTGATAGAGTGTTTTTAAGGTTTTGTTTTGCTCTGTATTTTAAATCTTCTCCTTCTCCCCTCTCTTTCCCAGCTATATTACCTCCTGACCACTACTAAGTCTGAGATCATTTAACTTATCAAAAACCACTGTCTCCTATACCACTAAAAGGACCGACGCCAACCCTCTTTTGGGAACTCTCTCCTGGAAAGTTGAAGAAAGTATGTCCTACAATTCCTGTAACTTGTAAATAACTGTTCTTAGCCTTGAACTGTAAAACCCGAAGCCAGGTCAGCCAGCAGCCTCACATTACTTTGTCCACCCAATCGACCAAAGGTCTCCATTAGTATCCCCAGCATCCTTGCCTCCTACTCTTTGAAGTAAGCCCTTCAAGCAACCACAGTTCCAGTACCTGCTGTTGCCTCTAGGTGGCGCCCTTCTCTTATAGTTTTCCCTCTGGAAGTAATTCCTCCCCAGAAAAGCCTCTTTATCCTACCCTCTGGTAGTCCCTCTATACCCTTCCACCTTTATCTACTTTCCCTGCTACCACTTACATTTACTCACTCCCAACTTTTGCCTTCTAACCTTCACTTATCCCTTGACTAACTCACCTGTATGATCTGCTCTTCTCTGATTGCCTCCTCCTGAAACTGTTTGTTTCTGCCCTGTTCCCCCCTCCCTACCCCTTATCCCACCCACCCCACGCACCCTCAGCCTTATACCTCACTTACCACTCCCCTTAATAATCCCACCTATCCATAACACCGACCTTAATTGCACATCCCCTCCCATTAAGTACTATCATTCCACTTGCTTATTACCCCCCCCCTTCCTCCTATTTCTAAGCTAATACTGTTGCTCTTCCCATTAACTCCTTCTAACTTATACTCTAATCTTAACCCTACCTTCACTCTAACACTTCCTTTTCTCCACTACTCACCATGTCTTTTAAAACCAACAAAACATCTTCCTTGGCCCCTAGAATAAAACAGAAACCTGCCAAATTATTTCCCATGTTCATTTTTTCCTGGCACTCACACTACCCTATCTCCTAACCTCCTATGAATTAAATTATAATTACGACCTCAATACCTCTTCCAAACAAACTGCCTCTAATTTAACTTCCCCAAAGTTCACACACTCAAACATTACCTCTACCTCTTCCTACCTCTTAGCCAAATATCACAGACTATCCCATATTAAATCTAATAATCTCATGCTAAAAAAACTAAAATATTTAATGATGTTTACCTGTAAGCCACACTTAAACTACAACCCCTCTACCCTGGAAGATGGCGATATACATCCTAACCCAGGACCCTCTACTATTGCCTCTGAAGATACACCTATTATCTCAAATTCTTCCCTGCATTTACCAACCTTAAATGCTCACTCCTTACTCATAGGACACCTTAATATCAGAAGTGTTAACAACAAAATCACCCATCTCCACTCGCTTCTTGATTATTACTCTTTCGACATCCTATGTTTAACTGAAACCTGGTTAAAACCCCTCACCAAAAATACAGAAATCATCCCACCAGGCTATAACATTATAAGACAAGACCGCAATACTCGCAAAGGAGGGGGAGTTGCACTCATATTTAAGACTGATCTTAATCTATCCTTAGCTCCTTATGCACCCCCAGATAACACCAAAACTGAACTCCTTATATCTAAGTTACAGCTGAACCCAAATAAAGCCATATATATTATTGGTACTTATCTACCTCCTGGAAATAACTCCACAAATATAGAAAATCTCCTTAGCTGGGCATCATCCAGCCTCCCACAAGAAACTGTAATACTTGGAGATTTCAACCTCGACTGGTCATCAGTTAATACTAATAACCCAGTCTCTCATATCAATCTCCATGGCTTTACACAGACTATAAATTCCTCCACTAGAATTAATAAACCTAACAATAAAGAAAGTATACTAGATTGGATTCTTGTTAATAAACCACAGCTACAATACCAAACCGGCACTTTGCCAGATGACATTAGCGACCACTACTTAACCTATATCATAAGAAAGAAGAATATTGCTACAAATGTCCCTTCCATCCGAACCTCTCGTAGTACTAAAAGTTTAACCCCATACTATTTAACAATGAACTAAATGCCTGTAACTGGATACCTCTACAAATTCTTCCTCTAGAAGAAGCAGTTCAATATTTTAACACCACATTCCTATCCATCCTAGATAATCATGCACCAAAAGAACTATCAGAGTCAAAACTAAATCCGCCCCCTGGTTATCTAAGGAAACAAGGCAAAAAATGTTACTTAGAAACAAATCCTGGATAAAATGGAGAACTAGTAAATCTCCCTCTGATCAACAGACCTTCAGACACTTAAGAAATAGTACTAAAAAAGCTATTATCTCAGACAAAAAAAACTACTATAGTAACCTCCAACAAGTTAATCATAACAATCCCCAAAGATTCTGGACAACCTTGAATAGACTTCTTCACCCCGGACAAACTACCACCCCCTCTCCCTCTGGATCCGAAAAAAATTCTTCCCATGAAACTGCCAATGCTTTCAATTCCTTCTTCACTAATACTATCAATTCTCTGGCCTCTCAGCTTTCCTTTGACAATTCTAGCATCCCAGCTCAAGCAGATTCTATTAAACCTACTTTCACTTTACAACCTATCTCTACCACCTTCATCCAAAAATGCATCCAAAAACTTAAACCTTGTACCCCATCAGCTGATCAACTTCCATCTGAATACCTCCAAAAAGCAGCTAAGGTTATTGCCTATCCCATATCCATCCTTATCAATAGAACTATTAATGAAGGTTCCATACCTGACATCTGGAAGATCTCACACATTATACCCCTACACAAAGGAGGTAACTCCAAAGAATACTCTAATTACAGGCCTATAGCACTCTTATCTCCCCTAGCAAAAATCATGGAAAAATGTGTTCACTACCAACTTATGAACTACTTAACTAAAAATAACATTCTAACTCCCTGTCAACACGGCTTCAGGCCATTCCACAGTACCACCACTGCTCTTCTTTCCTTTACTGACTTTATAAATGCCAACCGTAATAATAACATTCTTTCCTCTGCACTCTTTATTGACCTGTCCAAAGCCTTTGACATGGTCAACCACCCCCTTCTCATAAAAATCCTAGAATCTCTTGCTTTAGAACCAAATGCTATCCTTTGGTTTACCTCCTATCTCACTAACAGGAAACAGGCAGTACTCTGGGAAAACAAACTCTCCTCTCTCCTTCCTATTTCTCTCGGTGTCCCACAAGGCTCTATTCTTGGGCCTCTCCTTTTCTCCCTTTTTATAAATGACCTTCAAGCAGCTATTCCACAAGCTACATGCATACAATATGCTGATGACTCCACTCTTATTTGCTCTGCTAAAAACATTCCAGAACTTCAAACTATTACACAAAATGTATTCCACACAGTAGAAGCATGGTTCCTAAAACGCTGCCTACTCTTAAATGCGAATAAAACAAAACTCCTCCTCTTTAAACCTACTGCTAAGTCCCCCACTTTAGATTTCTCCATCTCATCTATTAATGGCACCCTCATAACAGCTGACTCCACTACCAAACTGTTAGGAGTCATGATCGACAACAACCTTACCTATGATTATCAGATCAATAATACCATTAAAACCGTAAACAGAAAACTGGGCTCCCTCTACAGAATTAGAACATTCCTAACCCCGGCAGCCAAAGCTACTCTTGCCTACTCCCACCTTATTTCAACTCTACTCTATGCCTCACCAATTTACACTAATCTGAAGAAAAACAATCTCTCAAAATTGGCAAACACTTATAACAGTATTGCTAGATTTGTAACTGGCAATCAATTTAGAACTCACCACTGCCTGAACCTTCAGCAACTTCAATGGCTAGAATTAGAAAATATGCTACTTCTCTCCCAACTTTCCTTTGTCCAAAGAGCTCTCTATCTACCTAATAACACTCCTGCACTTTCCAAACTTCTAACCCCTTACTCTAACCTGAACTCACTTCGCTCCTCCACCAAACTTCTTGTAACTTTAACTAAATCAAACAACCTTGCTGGTGACTCCTTTTCTCTAACGCCCTTGGTAAACACTGGAATCAACTTCCTACTGAACTTACTTCTATTCCAAATCCTATTCTGTTCAAACAAAACTCAAAACTTACCTTAAAAATCAATGGTTATGTCCCTGTTGTTACCCCGACTAAATCTCCCTATGTTCCCTCTACTCCTCCACCTTCCTCTCCTTCTTCCTTCTTTTCTTCTACTAGCCTTATTATCTTCACTCTATAAGATCTAGCTCTTTTAGTTTTCCCTCTCCATCTTTAGATGCCTTTCTTTGTCTGAAAGTATTTTTGTCTTTTTTACGACTCTACTCTCTCTATTTTTTTCTGTATATTTTTCCTCTTTCTCTTCTACTCTCCCTTATATAATCTTCCTATAAAACAATGTGAAATAAGTTTAATTGTTATTTCGTGAGTGAGAATGGTGAATCATAGTATTGTCATGTCAATAGTAATGCCTGTGATGTCTTCCTGAATATTTGCTTATTTCCACCTCCTTCTCCATTAATATTTAAATGTGTTATATTATGAAATTGTCATTTTTCTCTATGTGGAGCTTTTCTCCCCGGGCCTCTACTGAAAATGGAAATATATCCAGTTAGACTAGCCCGGTTAACAAATGTAAAATAAAAAAATAAATAAATAAATAAATGTCTTTCACTCACAGTTAATCGGCATAGAAATGATAGCAAAAATGTCTCAGCCCTCTTCCTAGACTTTTCCAAGGCTTTTGGTATGGTTAATTATAACAAGCTAATTAAAGCCTTGTCAGAACTAAATCTCAGCCAATCCACTATCATTTGGTTTCATAGTTACCTAACAGGGAGACAGCAGGCAGTTAAATGGCACCAGGAGCTATCCCCTCTGCTCCTTGTTACAATAGGAGTTCCACAAGGCTCCATTCTTGGACCTTTGTTATTTACTATATTCACAAATAACCTTCACACCTCCACCCTCCACTCCTCAGTCATCCAATAAGCAAATGACTCCACATTAGTCTGTGCCTCCTCTTCCCTCTAAGAACTACACCAGCAAATACAAGATTCCTTTCTCTCTTTTGAATCCTGGCTCGCTGACCACCAGCTAATACTCAACCCTAGCAAAACAAATCTTATCATTTTTCCAACTGACACAACAAACCAATCCTGACCTAACATTTAACATCCTACCCAGTAACAAAACTATCATATCTCCTGATAACCACACAGCTTCTCGGGGTTTTAATTGACTGTAACATGAAATTCGACATCTATATCTCCCTCACCATAAAGAAAGTATACAAAAAACTAGGTACTCTATATAGAAATAAATAGTTCTTAAATGCACTCATCTCATCTCTACACTACTATATGCCTCTCCAATCCTCACCAATGTTAGAAATTCCAACCTATCCAAACTCGAAGCCTGTTATAACAAAATTGCCAAATTCACTACTAACAATCCCTACAGATCACACAACTGTCTAGCTCTCAAACTACTCAATTGGCTTGAACTTCTAAACCTACTTCTTTACAATCAGCTTACCCTGACACACAAAATTCTACACCATCCTGAGAAAAACCCTTTTCTACAACAGCTAATGATTCCATACTCCTGTAACAGAAACCTCCGCTCCACTAACAAACCACTGCTCAAAGTAAGTAAAGACAACAGTGCTGCTGGCTCATCCCTATACACTAACACTATTGCCAAACAATGGAATAAACTACTACTCCTCATCACTGCTATACCTTCGATACATGAATTTAAAAAAATCCTTAAAATTACATTTACTGAACTCATGGCTCTGCAACTGTGTCACTCCAGGTTAATTCTAGGACCCTCCTTCCTCTCCCTTTATCTCTTCATCTATCAAATCCTCATTCCATACATAGACTCTTCTCATATTTCTTATAAATATATCCATCTGTTCCTTCCTCTTACTTTATTTAATGTCAACTATTAAAATGAATCAATTAACATCTGTTGAAACTGTTGTGTTATGTCACATGTTAATTAATGTTGAATATTATTAATATACTGTGCTGTATGAATACAAAATGTAGATTAACATTGTGCATTGAATTACTGTTATGGTAAAATTATTTGTGGGGCTTTTCTTCCTGGGCCTCCGACGAAAAAGGACCTATGTCCAGTCGAACTTTCCCAGTAAACAAATGTAAAATAAAAAATAAATAAATATATTTGTGGTTCCCACATATTTGAGAGGAGAGAGGGGACACTATGCAGGATTTCTATGATATAACCCTGAATTACTTGGGTCATAGGCTGCACTTACATTGAAATAAAGGCCCCACGTAAAGACTGGGAAGGAGGTATGTGGAATACAGAGAGTTTCACTCCATCAACTGTCACGTGGTCTGTAATGCACAAGGTATCATCTACAATGGATCTGCAGGCCACCCAGGGAGTTATCATGACTCCCACATATGCAACACATGTGATCTGTTCCACTGGTTTGTGAGGGGTGACTTTCCCTAGGTACACATTATTGCTGATGCCAGATAATTCCTGGAACCCTAATAATACCTATGATAACCTACAAAATGAAGCAGACCAGAGGTACAGCTGCACCCTGTCATAAAAAGGGTCATTGGGGAGCATGTATTTTGGTTGCTGAAGGCACGATTTTGCTGACTGATTTCATCCTGTGGTGCTCTGCAGTATGATCCTGTCACATATGCAAAGATATTTTCAGCATGTGCAGTGTCATGCAATATTATACATAGGAGGTATTTACTGTATGGAGGATGCAGCTGTAGATTGAGTAGTCCTCAGTACACTGGGCAGTGAAGGCTGATCCTGTTGAGGGGTCTATGGAGGACCAGCAGTAGGGGATGAGTATGTTAAGAAAAGGTGGTACAGTATTCCATGGCACTGGTACACATACAGTGGCGTTCACAAAGTATTGGGCAATAGTAAAGCAGATATACTACTAAAAAAGGGATGTATGTACACTCAACACAGACAGTGTTCACCTGTGCATAGGCTGGCAACATTATACATCAGACATAAGCCCCCAAGTAAGAATTTTTCTAAAAGCAAGGCACAATAATCATCATTAGTATAAGTGTGGGAAGGAGCATATGTGTGTGGATATCTTTCCAAGGAAAAAGTGTGAGTGATGATGACAATGGCAGGCTAGACCACATTTGTGTGTAATGACTTTATGTGTGTGTTGGGTGACCATTAACTTAAAGGCCTTAATGAAGTGTCAGTGAATGTTTCTGTGTGTGAAGCACTGGAAGCTGTGATGCTGTGTGTGTATTTGTGGGGACACAGCCTTAGTAGCATTTGCAGCACCGCGGCTCTGTCTACTGGGTAGGTCCAGGATACATGGTAAAGGGTTGAGCGTCCCATGCATGCACACACCCACCCACAACAGCTGGCTGTACCAGGAGATGCAGAGGTCGTACCATGGCCCTGGCTAGAAGTTGTTGTGCTTTACAACTGTGAACAATGTCCATTACCAGATGTACCACTGCCCCTGGGGTGTCCTGTTCTCACTATAGTTATCTCCACAGCAGATGTAACTGAGGAGGTGCTAGCACCTCTTGACCATGATCTGGACTGTCCATGGCCTGATGGCCTATGTTCATGGAGGATGCTACCACCATGCACTGGCCCAGTAATCAAGGAGCCTCAATCCTCACCACTAGCATCAGTGAGGGGTGGCCACATTGGGAGGATAACATGTACACCCACAGTAAAGTACAATTTCTCTTAAGAGCACACAGAGATCACAGCCAGTCTGGGGCTGGTTTCTCCCTTTCTCTCCAGATTCCCAATAAGACTCCCCACTGGCACAGCTATAGGGTTCAGATCTCAGCCGAGCAGTCAAGCCAAAACCTCCAGTACTCTCTCTGTCCAACCAGTGCTTCGTGTCCCTTCCCAAGTAGCTGAGACACACACACACTTTGAGATTTGATTTATATACAAACAGACACTACTGGGGAAAGCTGACACAGGTTCACTAGCTATGCTCCCTTCTGCACAGGCTATAAGGTAGTAATCCACTGCCACCAACTACTCTTATCAGCTACTATAAAGGCCCTTCCCAAAAGGTGACCAATTCCACTGTGTAATATTACTGTTATCCAAATAGTAAGTATAACCCAGGGCTAAAGCTATTGGAGTGGCTTATACAGTATCACCATATACATGCAAGTACTTTAAGAGTTTAAATATCTCTACACAAAACAACCACAGTTAAAAGGTTTAAAAATATTTAATAATAAATAATAAAAACACAAGACAGTACTTATTAACTCAACACAATAACATTAGAGAGTTCAGAAATCACAGGAAATACTTTAAAAACATTGTAGGACAGTCTGACATAAATATAGAAAATAGCTAAACTAATCTGGCTATATTCCTATCTATCTCTAAGAGAAATACTAAGATATAAGATCCTACTTACAGAGCAAGGCACAGTGCTGGTGAGTTGTTGTCAGATTCAGAACAAAATGCCCTTCTTACTTTCTGAGATAGCCCTTAAATTGATAATACACATTACTGCTGAGTCATTTCAGATTACATCATTCTTGACACATCTGCTTGAGTTCCCAGGCTCAGAACTTAAAATATAACATGTTTATGTTAAGAATACTTATCTCTCAGAAGCTGACAATTCTCTCTTTGAAGCTTGCCTGAGCTGGACGTCGTAAAACAATTACCTTGGAAACCTACCAAGCAAGCTACCAGATTGTAGCTTGCTACAGACCCCCCACCATGCCCCAGGATTCCCACTCCTCTTTTCTTGATACACTGGAAAATATTAAGGTACAACCCAACACTCTAATAATGGGTGATTTCAACTATCCTACCATTAACTGGGAAAACTACTCATGTACCAACTCTTTTGCTCAACGTTTTCTGGAAATCATCAATTCCAACGCTTTGGATCAACTTATCCACACCCCCACCAGAGGCAGCAATATCCTAGACCTGGTCATCACCAACATGGGTGACCGGTGTTCCACACCAGAGGTCAGCTCCTCGTTGGTCAGATCCGACCACAAGCTAATCACCCTAGACATCCACATCCCGCTCCCACCCCCCATTAGGAAACAACCGTAAAAAATTTCTCCAAAGCCAACTTCACGCTTCTTAAGACAGAAGTGGCAAACGTCATGACACCCTTGCAGATGGACAATAGAGGTGCGACTGCTGAATCCTACACAAATGCACTTTATAAGCACTTACACAAGTGCATGGATCGTGCTGTCCCTAACAGAACCAAGATGCTATCCTCCAAAAAAAGGAAGCCAGTCTGGTGGTCTTCTGCCATAAACAAACTCTACAACAGAAGAAAGAAACTGTTGCAAAAAAGAGTAAAATCCCACGATTGGAGGAACTCCCTGGTCAGCCTCAGTAAGAAGCTGAGATCCCTCATAAAATCCTCCAAAGCTAGTTATGAAAACAAAATTGCCACTGATTCTAAAGACAACCACGAAGCATTCTATAGCTATGTCAAAAATCTCAATGGCAACACTCAGATCTACTCTGAGTTACAGCACAATGACACTAAATATACAGAACCAACTGATATTGCCAACATCCTGGCAGATAGGTTCACTGCTAACGTTACCCCCCTCTCTCCCCCTAAAGGGCCCATCTTTATACCAGAAAAATGCAAAGTTCCTGTAATCACGGCTGCACAGGTAAAAACTTCACTCTCCAAAGCCAAGAACACAGCATCCATGGTACCTGACAACATCCCAGGCTGCCTTCTACATTAACTACAGAATGAACTGGCACCCCACCTAAGTACCATGTTCAATCATAGCCTCACCTCAGGCTTTGTGCCCATTGAATGGCGCACCGCAACAGTTATCCCACTCCACAAAGGGGGGGGAGGGCCACAACAGACCCCAGGAACTACTGCCCCATTAGCCTGATGAGCCTCGTCTGCAAGGCCATGGAACGTATCACCATGGAACTCATAAACAAAGACATTGGAGATCGCCAAACCCTGGACCCCACACAGTTTGGGTTTGTAAAAGGCAGATCATGTCTCCTAAACCTGATAGACTTCTTTGAAGTAGTCACCAAAGCCATAGATGAGGGTAAGGTGGTTCACACAGCCTATCTAGATCTCGCCAAGACGTTCAACACCATCCCCCACTCTGGAATTATAGATAAACTCACTAAACTAGGTATAAATCCCTATGTCACAAGATGGGTTGCCAACTGGCTTACTGAAAGAACCCACACTGTGAAAGTAGCAGACTCCAAATCAGACTTCAGACCAGTGACAAGTGGAGTACCACAGGGTTCAGTCTTGGGTCCTCTCCTGTTTGGTATCTACTTCTCTGAAGTACAGGCTAACACAGAAGGTCTTTGGCTAACTAAATTCACAGATGACTGCAAACTAGAAGCCATAATTGAAACTGCTAATGATGTGGGCATCCTACAAAAGGGCCTCACTGCGACAGATGCCTGATGTCAAAGACATGGTCTCAAGCTCAATGCCAAAAAGTGCATTGTCATCCCCTTTAGTAAAAATTCTGTACCCATGAACTACCACATAGGCGGTAGTCTACTTAACACCAAAAGTGTAATAAGAGACCTTGGGACACAGGTGGACAGTAGTCTCTCCTTTGATAATCACATCGCTAAAGTGGTCAGGAAATCCTTCTACGTGGCACACCTCATCACAAAAGGCTTCTCATCCAGAAAAAAAGAGGTCATTGTTCCCCTCTACTCATCACTCATTAGACCCATTATAGAGTACAACACCCCTTTTGGTATGTACCTCACAAGACATCTACAACAACTGGAAAGGCCGCAAAAATACCTCACAAAGAGGATTACTGGCCTCAAACAGATGCCTTACGCAGACCGTCTCAAAAAACTCCAGCTTTACTTCGTCGCATATCACCTACTCAGTGGCGATCTCTGCCTAACATACAAAGCTATGTCAAACCCAGAGCTGTTGGACATGCTCCACTTAAAGAAATCCCAATCCCTCCGAGCTACATGCTCTAGGGACCTAAACCTTGTCACCACAATAAACAGAACATGCTGGAGGGATAGATTCCTGTCCCAGAGACTTCCCAAACTCTGGAACAGACTACCTATCTATATCAAACAGAGCTCCTCATTAGCACTCTTCAAGAAAAATCTTGATGATTGGATGGGTAATAGGAAATTCACCCCGGGGATCACTTCTGTGGTTCTGCTTGACAGGGGCACAGGAAAATAATTTTCTTGGGTGGCGAAAGCCAGGGTACATTTTTGGCTAGGCTTGTATAGGCCCTAGGGCCAATAGCCTAGTACCTACCTATGAACCTATGAACCTAGTAATTAACTCTTGCCTTTAGATAATAGAAAGAAACTCCTAGCCCAGACATCCTGTTTCCTAGCTTGAGATAAACTGACTTTATAACACATCGTAAAATTCTTTGTTTATCAGCTTATTTTCTTAGAGTTTACCAGTTAACTCTGTATGTCCCAGTTTTTACCATGAAAACATACATTACATAGGCATAGAGTTTACACATATTTCTCCTTTCTTCCAGCAGGGTCTACTGTGGTTTCAGTCCTGAAGCTCTGCACATAACACAGTTTTCTAACATTTGTAAAACATGCCTGTGGATCATATTAATATTTACAATGACATAGAATTATTTACAAAATTCTATCTATCTGGGCTGACAGCCTCTCAGTTTATAACAGAGGTTATGGTTGTACGACTTTGTGGAAGGCACCTGATGCATGACCAACAGTCTTGAGCAGACATGGCACATTCTAATATATGATTTAGTTTGTCAAAACAATCACTCATATGGGAGATGCACTGCTGGAGATCATCTTGCACATCCTACATTAGCCTTACTAACTCTGAAATAGCTTTGGTGGTACTAGTCTGTACCTTCATGATGGCCTTGCACATACATTAAATCACAGACATTGATACATCATCTTCATGGGGAAGACCGTAACCGTGTCTCTAATCAGTACAAGTACGCCCTACCTAAGGGGGCAACTGGCAGATTCTGACACATGTCCTGTAAGGGGTACCATACTACCCTGACTGCGAATGACCCCAGTAATTTGTCCTCCCTTTGTGGATGTAGTTCCTGGGTGCCTGCAAGCACAGAGGCTGTGTCTGTGTAGGGGATGCAGTAGTCACATTCCTTGTGTCCAGCAGATACACTGTACTCCCTGACTGTGCGAGTTCATCCCACTGTCATCATCAGAGGTTGAAGATTCATCCTACTGTCTTCAGACATAAGATTGTGTTATTTCATCATTGGTGGTGCCGGATAGAGATTCACCTGTGAATACAGTAAAGCACAATACCCTGTTTAAGTGTAACTCAATACCAGAATCATATATCAAAATCAGATGTGCTAATAGCAGCAATTGCAGACTGAGCAGTTAAATAACATGTATTGGGTTTATGGGCTTGCAGGTGGAATCCCTGATGTATGTGAATAACACATAATTGATAGCTTTATTGACTTTGCCATCATACGTAATGAACCAATGAAAATAAAATCTAATGCTGTATGGGAAGACTGCTATGTTCATCTGGAAATTTCAAGCGGATACTCTTGGTACATAATGAAGCTCTGTGCCAGTGTCCAGCAATGCACTGCTGGACTATGTGGAGGTGTCACTGCCTCTGACAGAGGCCAGAAACTCCTTTGTCTCTGTCAGATGTGGCTTGACTGAAGCTTACCACTCATCAATGTACTTCCTCTTGCCAAGCAGTGAGCTCTTTTCTCTCTGTGTTATAATTAATGTTAGTGGCCCTGCATCAGAGCATGTCATAATTATGGTTCTGGTTACTCACACCATTAATGTTTGTTACAAGACCTTTTCCAGCATAGTCTTGGGCTTGGCATTCTGCCTAAAGAGCTGTTCGACATGGAGACGGAGAGCCTGGAGTACATCCTCATTCCCTTCCTCTGAGAACTTTGATTTATGGGTAGCTTCATCATCGTCACCGTATTGTTCTACTTTCCATCCTTCATAGGTATCAGTCTATAGGCATGGAAAACAGTAACATTAGCATGGTGATTGTTAGTGGTCCAGGCAATCCCTTATCACACTGTTGTCCCCCTTGTCGATATATGAAGCTGCTGGTATGTCTGAAACTCATACTTGTCTATCCAGACAGTTTACATGATGTCAGTCACATGCCATTATCGATAAAATGTCTCCCACACTACTACAGACTTAACACTTTCACTGCCTGATGTGATATATGGCAGTTTCCTCTCACTGTTAAAAAGACTTTTGCTCATCTAGTATATGTGTAACCTAGAGAACAGGTAATAGTTTGACACAAAGTGATTCTACAAGGTCAGTGGGCAGGTGTTCACATATGCTCTGAGTACTTGCTTCTTGATGTGTTTGCCATTATTACTGGCCACAAAATACCAGCCATATTTTTCTGTAGTTTGTAAGGGAATAGTTATGTCCCCTGAAGAAGAAGAGACTGCAACTTTCAGGGCATAGGGGTGGTGTGTTTTCTGGTTACAGAGGTGGTGTGCTAAAGAATCAAAAGTGTTCCTAAGAGGTAGAGTGTATGAAGGCTCCTGGTAGAAGACCAAGGCCTGGAATGCTGTGGCATAGGTGGTTATACATGCAGTGGACATCCCAGGTACAGATGAACAGTGTCACCATTATAGAGATATGTAGTGACACAGTCCTGACCTCTTTGGCCAGTTGGAGGACAACATTAAACCTGCAACATGGCAAATGTGCTGTAAGTAACTTTTGTCTTACCTGCAGGTACAAATTGCCACTGTGTGCTGTCCACATACCACACGCACACACCTGCTTCTTTCTCGATAATCCCAGAAGCTGTAATAAAGAATGTGCAGCTGCACAGTAGGAGGTTAGAGTGCTTTGAAAGGCACCAGGATAAATACATGTGCTTTATGGAGTACAGGTGAACAGGAAACATTGTTGCAGTGTGAATTGTGAATATGCTACTTAGAGTAGCTGTTGTCTGCCAAAGTAAACTCTGTCCAGTACAGCCAATTCTCTGTTAAGTTCCATAGTTCAAAGTTGGAAGTATTACTGTTTGATAGTATAACTGTGTGAGTGGTTGCATGCATTAGTGGAATTGTACAAGTAGCTCAACATGTTAAGGTATAACCCACGGGATTGCATGTGCTGATGATGCCTGTGGGTTAGATAACCCTACCTCTGTTCTGTATTGTGCCATCAATGGTAAGTTGGGGTATGTGTTAGTTTTTGGTTTGAGTAAAGTACCTACGAAGATATAAAAGGAAAATACATATGATCTGCATTTCTTCATTCTACCTGTACATTTCTATCCTTGTCCTCTTTCTCAGTATACTATGGATTACATGCAGTCACAGCTTACTATGGTAGTCTGCTGCAATATGTTTTTATGCTGTACTCAAGGTCTGTGCTACATTCCACAGATCAAGGGTAGTAATATGACTTTCTGATGCTATTGGTGTGAATTTCATTGCATGCTTCATAGGTGTTTACTAGGCTAATGACCACAAGAGCCTTTTTAAGCGTAGCCATGCATCCCAAATCTCTGACAAGTTCTGATACCCTTGATAAGTGTAAGCATGGGCCAGGGAGATAAACCATTTACAGGTTACCAGTTTGCTTTAAAGATGTGGTGCCAAACCAGAGATGAATTTCCGGTTCCCCATCCAATTGTCAAAGTTGCACTTGAATTGGGTTAGGGAGGAACTCTGATTCACATGGATGGGTAGCCTATTCCATAGATGAGGTAGTCTCTGGGATACATACCTATCTATCCAGCAAGTCCAGTTTATATCACAGGCAAAGTTTAAGTCTTTAGAACAGGTAATTCTGGTACTCTTTGTTTTGTGGATATGCAGGAGGTCCATCCGAGAGGAGTTTGACAATGCCATGTATACCAGGCATAGATATCTCCTCAAAAGCCAGTAGGAGACAGAATACAGGGAAAGGGCCTTGAGACAGTCTGCATAAGACATATTACTTACGCCCTGTATTCTTTTAGTGAGGAAGCTCTGTAGACGTTCCAGTTGTTGGATATGCCTGGTTAGGTCCATACCAAAGAGCGCATTGTACTCAATGATAGTTCTGATGAATGTCGAATACAGTGGAACAATGACTTCCTTGGACTTAGATTCCATACCTTTGTTTATAAGTTGCGCAACATAGAATGATTTCCTCTCCACTGTAGACACATGATGATCAAAGGCTAGGTTACTATCTATGTGTGTCCCTAAGTCCCTGACTACTGGGTCAGCTCTAAGGGGTGTGTTGTCAATATGATAGTTACCAGGGATATATGATACTGTTATACATTTCTTGGCATTTAGTTTTAATCCATGGCTCGGACACCAGTTATTTGTTGTGTCAGCCCCTCCTGGAGAACATTTGTGTCAATGTGAGATTCAGTGACAGCTCCTAATTTGCAATCATCAGCAAGTTTAGTCAGCCAGAGACCACTGACATTGGCTTTGACTTCTGAGAAGTAAATGCCAAAAAGGAGCAGTCCAAGGACTGATCCCTGAGGGACTACACTTGTGACTGGCCTCTTTGTAGAGGTGGACTCCCCAATTCTTGCTTCAGTGGGATTGTACAAATAGCTCAACACATTAAGACATTTTTTTTCATATTGCTGTAGGTTTGATCCCCCCTCCCCCCAAAAAAATTATATATTGTGGCATCATTGGACATTTAACTGTGGCTGTTTGTTGTTTCAAGTATAGTGCCTGTAAGATTATCATTGAAAAAATGTATATGAACTGGATTGCTTCATTTGATCTGTTTTTGTCTCTCTCCTACCCTCTTTCTTGTTATCCTTTGTATTACATATATTTATTTTATTTTTTTCCTCCATTTATTTTGCAATTACATGCAGCAACAGCACCTAGACCTACATCTGTTACTTTAGCAAGTCCTGTCAGACCCCACATGTGGCACCACCACCACCACTCACAATATCTGCAGGCCAGGCTGCCACTCTCAGCACTGCATCAGAAATGTCAGCTGGAAGAGAGACATGAACCAGCCCTGCACTGGGGGTTGAGGCTATTATCCCTGCTGGTAGTAGTGGAAGTGCAGATGACATGTTCACCACACACCAGCAGCTGACCAACATTGTGGGTGAGCTGACTGACTGGTGACTAGATGCCTGCATTTGCCATCTAGAGAACCTTAGCCTGTGGCTCACTGAGTTACATCCTTGCCCCACACTGACTCCTCCATCTTAGCAATAAACCAGAGTGATGAGGGTGTCCAGGTTGGTGATTACATTGTCCGTTTCATGGCTAACAGGGACAACAGCTGGGCAACCACATTCTATATCCTACTTGGTGTTTTTGTCTGTTTTATGCCTATGTCCACCCCCTGTTTGTTGTCCAGTCTTCCCAAACACCATGTCTACTCAGTGTGTGTCTGATGTCTCCTTTTCCATTGTGTTCCCACGTCCCTCAATGCATCAGCACCTCTTTTGACAGTGTTGCCTGTCTTCTGTGCTTGTTTAGGTGCCCCTGATATCTACTCTTACTTCCTTCTTCCACTTAACTTGTCATCATATATCTCCATTGTAAACTATTTGGAGGGCCATTTCATTGGTTATAACCACTGTGATCCATCACAGTTGAAAGTGTACCTAATTTTGCACATTCCAAGCTATTATGATCAACATTTCAATTCTCTTCCTAATTTGTGAGCTGTACCATAATTCTTTTTTGCCATACCCCAACTCTGCAATTATATGAGATGAATGCTATCTCTCTCTCACTCTCTCTCTCTCTATATATATATATATATATATATATACATACATATACACACACACGCACATGCACACACACACACACACACACGCACATGCACACACTCACATGCACACACACACACAAGCGCTCACGTGTGTGTGTGTGTGTGTGTGTGTGTGTGTGTGTGTGTGTATATATATATAATTTATATATATATATTCATCCTTTGACTAACCAAGACCCTACTTGCCTGAGTTGGTAGTAGTTCAAATGTACGTTAAGGATCCCACAGCACTTATCAAAAAGTGTAAGACTTCTTTATTATTAATTGTATACACTATTTACATTATATACATTATTTATAATTGATTACATCTTACATTACAACATAATATAACTTCATGTATTTCAATTACTTCCCCCACCTTTTTTCCACAACCAAAAATGTATCTTCAAAATTTCAGATAGTATCCATTTCCGATTGTATTTTATTTCATTCAGTTTTTTATACCGTACCACCCATAAAACATAAAATTTTTTTTATCAATTTATTTTACTTTTTTCTTTTTACCATAGTACCCATATTCTATCATATTCATGTTTATATCCTGTACAGTTTTAATATCTTCCAGTATGATAAATTCATATAATTTCTCCCACAATTTTCTCACACTTATACAATCCAAAAAAAAAAATGTCAATTATCTCAACTTCCCCACAATAATTGCATACCCTCTCCTGAATCCTTTTGTGGGGCATATTTGCTTTAACAAGTAGTTTACTTTTTGTCAGTGTCCACATGAAGTCTTTACAGTCATACATCTTTTTACTCCATATAAGCCTTGTTTTAATTGCATTTCTTTTTTTCATTTTGTACAATTTTCCAGGGGTAACTCGAATAATATTTACCCATTATATTTGAGTACCATTCTTTTCTGTTTTTTTTTTTTCTACATTTTCTATTTCCATAGTAATATTTTATTGTGATATTCTTTAATATAATTTACACATCTTTTCCCACATCTTATTCTTTCCCATAGTCTTTATATTTGAATTTATTATATCATTTACTAAATTTCTGTTTTCTTCTTTTAATCCTGTCCATATTTTGTAAAGATTCAAATAAGCTTTATGAACTACAGGATTGATTAACCTTAATCTTCCTTGACATACAGAATTCCTCTCCTTACATGATTTAGCCATGGTCTCCATATAAATGAAAATGCAATCAACAACAGCTTTTTCATGCTTGGAGATCATATATATGCTTGCTAAGTAGACGATTTTACCCAAAATAATATAATTTATTAAATATACTTTTTTCTTATATGACAATCTATATGATCTCCAAAATATACACATTTCTTTCAATTCTTGTATAATTCTCTGTCATTGTATTTCTGTCTTCATATTTATTCCAAATGTTATTACCAAAATACCTATTTTTTCATCTTATAGTAAATACCTTCTAATTTACCCAAAAAATCCAATTCCTTTACTTTTGTATTTATTAATACATAAGCCAAACATATTTAAATACTTATTTAATTTTCTAATTCCTTGTTTCATCCATGTCTTATTCATAGTAATTAAACTGCATCATCTGTATACTCCCTCTGTTATCCTATACCTTACCATTTTCAATTCTCTATTAATTTTGTTTAAAATCATATTCATAACTAATGCAAATAAAATACTACTTGTTGGACAACTCTGTCTTATCCCATATTCTATTTTTATTTCTTTACTTAACCATCCATTTAATATTATTATTGCATTATTATTCTTATATGCTGATCTTATAACTTTTATTATTTTATGACTTGTATTATAATCTCTTTAATATACTGTATAATTCCTCATATTGTATTCTGTCAGATGCTTTCTGACATCTCCTACTATTATTTTAGTTTTTTTCCCTTTTTATTTATAATATCATCTATCATCTCTCTTAGTATTCTTAATAAATCTTGACTTCCTTTCCCTTTTTTTCCGAAAATCAGAGGCTCTGGCAACCTATCCAAACCTTTTCCTAATCTTCTCCCTATTATTCTCATAATTTTTTTATAATCGGTATTGTTCAATAGTATTGGTCTCCAATTTCTAATATACTCTTTTTTTTCATTTTTTCCATATAAATTTTATATTTCCCATACATATCCCTGTTTTAACTATCCCTTTTTCTAACCACTCATTCAATACTTCCACAAAATATACTTTTTTGCCATTCTTCCATATTATAATGCATATAATACTCATTTCCTTGTATTCCTCTAGCTTTCTTCATATCCAGATCTTTTAAAATTTCATTGAACTCTTCTACATTTATATATTTTTTTCTGTAATCCCATTCTCTTCTTTACTTAATTTATTTACTTTCCATATCTGCCTTTCTTTTATTTCCCTTTACTTAAATATATTTTTATATACTGCTTTACTATCTCAAATATTTTTTTCTTGTGTATTCACCCTTTCTCCTTTATTATTTTCCAACTCTGTTATTATCCTTTCATTTTCTCTTACTATCTTACTGAAATATGGAGCCATTTTTTTCCTCGTAGAAAGTACCTTTGTTTATATAACTTTTTTTTTATCTTCTTCTGGTTCATTTCATACATTTCTTTCTCTTTTTCATAAAAGTTTTTATCATTTCTTAATGCCTCTCCAAATACTATCCAACTTTAGTTTTGCTTTTCTTTCCTTCTTTTCATTGCTTGACATATTAAAAAGCATTTTTTTATATTTTTCTTTAAAGCTTATCCACCAGTCATTCCAGTTTTCATAGAAAGTTCTCATTTCTACATGATCTTTCCATAATTTATCAATTTCCTTTTCATCTTCCTCATTTAAATATTTTTTGTTAAATCTTTTAATACCTTTACCTAACCTTTTATATTACTCCTTTTCCTTCACTTCTACCCACATAAGCGAATGATCTGAAAAATCCATTTCCTTTGTTCCTTCTTTTATAATTTTTAAATGATCAGATATTAGTAATCCCAAGGCAAACACTCCACCCGGCAGCAATGACACCAATGTAGTTCAGTCAATCTTTTATTTAGCACTTTCGTCAGGTAAAATTACTTCTTCAGAATACAACTTTTGACGCTTCAATGCGAAGTGATCCAGAGTTTCTATAGCTTCCCCAAACTTGTTGAAAGCATTTTTCAGTTCTGCTTTTCTTGTTATTCTTTGTACTAAGTCAAGTGAGTTTTGAACCACTGCTAAATGTTGCAAGAGATAAATAACATCTGTGATGTCAGCAAGTATAAGCAGTCTTGTAACAGCAGCAAGGAGTGTGTGAGCAGCATAAACTACAGCTTCTCTTTTGGGAGGCTAGCAAGGATCATTTGCAAATTCTGTTGATGTGGATTTTAAAGCAGCACCTAAGTTGCAGTATGTTACAAGCAAACCATTTACTGAGATTTATCAGGACTTGTAAACTATCAGATATTACAAAATAAATACATTTCTGTTTTAATCTCATTTCTTTTATAAGTTCTATGTTTATTACCCAATATATATAACTTTTCATTATGTCATAAACCCTCTTGACATCATTCCCTTCTTTTTTTCCTTAGATCTGTTTCCATATTCACTCCTACATACTTTAAGATTTTTTAACTATTTAGTCTCTTTATTTTTTAGTAACACATGCATATATTGGAATAATACTATAAACATTGTTCTTATACCTTATATCTAACACTGATATTCTACCTAATTCAACTATAGTTTAATCTAAAATGTTACCTATTTCATTACATAACACACCAGTTCTTGAGCATATATCTTTTCCCATATTCCAAACAATACTTTTACCCATAACTCTTCCATTTGTATCCTTTCATTTTCTGCTAATATTCTTATGTCTTCTAAAGTAATTACTTGCATGTTAAGTAGCATACATTTTTCAAAAGCACCTAACCTTTTTTTAATGTTCTTTATACTATTAATATTTATTGATAAGATTTTCATGTTCATTTGAATTTATTGTATTTTCCCATCCTACCACTTGTCTTTTTTAGTTTTCTTTCACAACCATACTTTTAAACTTTCTTTTTCTGTCTTTTACCCTTTTCCCTATTGATTTTTTCCTCTTACTATTTTCAGCTTATATCTTTTTCTTCACTTGTTTCCAGTACTAATTCTTTGACTTCATTATTCTCATTTTCCTCATACATTATTTTTTTATTCTCCTCCTGTATGGTATTCTGTTTTTCATGTTCATGTTCTATACTTTTTTCCTGTATCATACACACATTCATTTAATTTGTTCTTCTTTTTTAACTTGTATCTGTTTGTAACATTTTACCCAATCATGTCTCATTTTCCCATTTTTTTTACACATCAAATCACATTTCTTTGCTTCATGTTCTGTTTTTCCACAAACAAAACATTTTCTGCTTAAACAATCATTCTTTCCACAAGAAAAAAACAAGTTTTTGGCTGTCCTCTGTATCTTACAAAACCTTTATTGCCTTCAGCATATATTATACTTGGGATATGTATAATCATGTAATTTTCCATTTTCAAAATTATCCCACATTCTTACCCTCTAGTCCATAAACCTCTATCTTCAAATATTTTCATAGTGTTCAAAACTTCCTTACAGCAATCCTTTTTTTCATCTCAAAGTCTGCACTACATAAGAGTTCCATGTCTTTTTTTCTCAGACTTCTCTAGGAAACTCATAGCAAGCCTTAGGCATAGGCCAACTAAGCGGTCGCCTAGGGTGCCGCTCTAGCAGGGGTGTTTGTCCAGTAATCTGGATGGTGTTGGTAGTCCAGGATGGGGGCACAGGGTGGTGCTGGGGGCTCTGTGGAGTCCTTTTGCCTAGGGAGCCAGTTGACCAAAGGCCGGTCCTGAGGAAAATTTCCATATATTGTCCTGCCTCAAACAAATTGTTGGTCAGTCTCTTTATTAAAATTATTAAATGCTCTTACCTCTTTAGGTGATACTCCCAAAGCTGAAATAACTGTCCCATACCTTATACCTCACATGTTCTTGCTCTGCCTTACTGCTGAGCTGTGCAAAAAATTTCTTCTTCACTATCTCTTTTTCTCCGTCTCCCTCACCCTCTGCTATTTGCTTCCTGCCTTCTTTCACCATTCTTGCATATGATTTTTTCTTTTCTGTAATCTTTCTCACCTTCTCTTCCTGAATTATGTCCATAATATCTCCCCAAGACTCTATTACTTCACTTTCTGGTTCACTCTGATTTATCATTTCCTTTAGATATACACCCCACAACCCTCACGATTGGGGGTTGTAACCATACATTCTGACCTTAACACAGAAAACAGAATTTTTTTGGAACATGCACTCAAGAGTCTTGAAAGGTTCTATAACCCTCTTTTCACTATCCTCCTTCACTTCACCCTTCTCCTGCTTTCCGAGTAACTTGACCAATCCTTCAGCTTTATTCTCCTTGAATGACTGATAACTCTCTGATTCAGCTACCTTCTGCAAATTCTTCTCTTCCTTCTGCTGCTCACCATCACACTTATTTGCTGCCTCCATCTTCCTTCCAATTTCTCTGAGCTGCCTACTAGCCCTGAACATAAACTGGAAGTGTAACAAGGAATAGTGTCCTCAGACACTTCAAAAAGAGTAGGTTTTTTATTGATATATACATTACATATTATTTACATATTTACATTATTTACGTCTATTTACAAATCTCTACACATTATAAACCTCAATTTAAGCATTTCCCCCAACTCTTTTATCCACAAACATTTTTTCCAAAATCTTTAACAAAGACCATTTTCCATTGTATTTAATTTTATTTAGTCTCTCTTTCTATATAGTTGATGAAGCAGAAAATATTACCCTGTCCATTTTCTTCACTTCTTCCTGCTTATGTGCACCATAATAACCAAATTCTAATATGTCCATTTTATTTGTTCAAAATTTAGCAAACTTTTAACCCTATTATCTTTATGTATTTCTTTACAAAAATTATTAACTCTTTCACATTTCAAAAACACACGCTCAGTAGTCTCAAACTCTCCACATTTAAAAATGCGCATACCTGCATAATGACCATTTAAGGCTTCCACATGTCTTGTCCTTCTTGCTGCTGTTTTGCCCAAGTGAACACGCATTTCCTGTTGGAGGTGCATACATGACTGACATACTGACATTCACTATTTTTTTTCATCTTTCCTTGTGGCTGGACCTCAGTGGTATGAGCTACTACTGCAGACTGTGGTAGAGTCTTGTATGGAATATTTAATAAGCTTACCTTAGCATACTCATTTCCCTAGCTCTTAATTGTTAATGAGCTGCAGGCCTCACTGCGCAGGCAAAATAAACAGCGACTCACTGACCACAACCATACCCACCATGTTTCTGAATCCCAGACAGTATACTTGGTTATTTATACCCATTTGTCATTATTATCAAAGTTCATTTATGAATACTTGTCACCATGTAGTGGGGGAGTGGGAGAGTGAGAAAATGTTTTGTACTTTTGTTGACAGATGTTGTTGTGTCTTTCGGCTTTTCCCAGTTAGGGTTCGCCACAGTGGAACTCCGGTCCGCTAATAATTGGCAGTAGATTTTTACGTACCGAGTTGCCAGCTCTGACGTACAACCTTCAACGAAGGTACGCCCATTCACGCATGTCTCCACGCAGAAGACGCTCTAATTGAGAATCGAACCGGACAGTGTCTTACTGTGAGGTGACAACGAAATAAATACTTGTATGTCTGTTTACATACGCACTGAGCCATTGTGTTTGTCCCATACATTTCAGGACCTTGTGTGCCTCTTGTACACCCCTCATCTAGTTTTGAGTATCTGATTAAGTCCCTACCTTATCAGTATAATATCCATTTGCTAGCCAGATAAGCCCACTAGACAGACAGCCCCTTTTAAGGGGTGACCCAGGAGAAACGTCTGGTTAAAGGACTTACTTACGGTCAAGCATTAGGCAAGTGAAGGTTCACATGCACTAGATTTATGCCTAGAGGAATGATAAGAGATTTATAAAAAAAAAGATTATTTATTATCTAAATGAGGCAGAGAATTAAAATTGCCCAAAACTTTGTATCTTAAAGGAATCTTATATTACAGTATTCTAATAGTTGTACTCCAGTGCATTTGTGAGGAAAATGCAGTTAAATGAATGAAACAGTTCTTCTTTCTTTTTTTTTCCGACATATTTTATCTGTGGTGTGTGTACTTTTTATCTTATTTTGCATTAGTTTTACTGTGTGCTTCAGTTATGATGTCAGGTCAGTCTGCACTGATGTGTTCGATAAGATGATTTTGGCAGACCTTTCCTTTTTCCTAAGATCATTTTTTTTTTTTTGTTTACACTGGACCATGTAACACAATTGGAATGTAAATAGTAGAAATATCAAATGCTGAAGCCTTTTTTAGCTTTCCAGTATGACAAATTAGTCCTGTTGCTCTTTTAAAAAAGGCCCTCTGAAGTTGGTGTTTTGCAAAGAGCATTTTGTGGTGTTTAGAAGGGGCTTAAGTTATGGTTTTGAGAGTATTTTCTAGTAATGTGGTCATATTATGTACAAGGTGCAGGAAGCATTGAAGGAATACTTGTATATCCATGGAGCACGACCTAGACTGACAGTGTGATTTTGGCAGAATTCTGTCTCACTTTTGTGATCAGGGAGTGCTGTATTGCCAGGTAACTAGCTTTTTTGGTGTGTGGGGTTGCTATCACATTCTTTTAAGCCCACAATCATACAAATCATAATCCTGAGACCATAATATAGAAAGAGTAAGATGCTGAAGACCACAGTAGTGAACTGCTAGACTTACTCCACTGTAGGAGTCGTCATTCTTGGGTCTAATCCTCTTGCAGGATCTTAGGTTCATACTGGTAGGGTGATTCACTATTCAAGATGTTTAGTCATTGTGGTCTTCATCTTTTTGGTGTTTTGATTTTCAAGACTGTAAGCTTCAAGATTTTCGCAGTAAACCATTTTTTTTCTTTAGTGATTACAGTTTGTCACAGTGAGTCTTGAGTGTGACTGGGTAACAGTTTCACTCTTAAGATTCCACAACATTCTGTAAATGTTTGCTGTCACTGATTTTAGTTAAAGTAGACATGACATACTGGTCTTAAAGAAGATGAGAATAAGGTTGAAATGAAATGATGAACCTATTTCTTTCAGCTGCTTGAACACTGCTTTAGCTCCTGCCACCACTAACTTAAGCATTCATTTTTATATCACATCTTTTTTTTCCTTTATGATTTTCTCTCTGTGTTCCACACATACGTCTTTAAGGGCTACCAACACTGACTTGGGAATGCCAAGTCCTCTTCCTCTTTGTCATGGCCATTTCCATCATGCAATCCTTTTGATCACTAGGAGAATTCCATTTCCTTCGCCAGGATGGTGGAGGTATGTGCTGCATATTTCTAATCCTCCATCTACCTAAACTTGGATCATCTGGGAGGCAGTCAGGACTTTATACCTCTGTTTCAAAGAGACAGGATTTTGTTTAACACCTTCATTTAATATTTGGTTTGCAGTGTGAGAGTACACATTATGGGGTAAATTGTTGCTGGATTTTGTCTTAGTCAAGTGCGTGTTTGTTCAAGTTAACTTCACAGAACAATGGAGCCACCCTGTGGAATCTTTCTTCTTGGTGCCCTCCCAGCTGCCTCCGTTTTTCCCTAAAAAGGGAAAGTGTGAAGCAACATAATGCAGTGTAGGTTTTCCATACTTTCCGGTATCATCCATCCTGGCTTAACTGATATGATCTGTCAGGCATCTCCTCCACAGGGAAAGCCCCTCATGATTTTTCCTTTTATTCCTTCTTGAAGCAGGATCACTATCAACTGAACATTTTTTCTGAACTGATCCAATGAATCATAGGTTCATAGGTAAGTACTTGGCTAGCTGCTCTTGCAGGCCATTTTAAGCTTAGCTGATTTTCCTTTTTATGATCAAAATAACCTATTCCATTTGGTTATAGATTGGTCTTACCCATCCCATGGTTGATAATTGTCTATTACCCCTAAAGAGAATAACTGGGATCATACCATAGATAATCTGAGGGGATACATGCATGGGATGAAGCATTTAGAAGCTGCATGTCTCCATTAGTAGTATAGGGGCAGTCCTTGAAAATGGACAGTGATGAACTTTGCTTTATGTGGATGAGGAGTCTGTTCCATAGCTGCGGCATCCTGTGCAAAATATGCTTGTCCCTCCAAACTGTTCTGTTGATGTTGCAGAAAAAGTTTAGATCCCTAGCCTGAATAATTCTAATGCCATTTGCCTTGCGTATGCACAGTAAATCTGTCAGTAATGGATGCCTTGTATGTCAGACACAGGTCACCTCTTAGCAGTCTGTAGGATAAAGAGCATAGTGACAGGGCTTTGAGTTGGTGCATGTAGGACATGTTGTTTAGACCATGTATCCTTTTATTAAGATATCTCTGTGGGTGTTCTAGTTGTTGTAGGTGTCTGGACATATACATGCCAAAGGGGGCATTACATTCAATGAATGGCCTAATGAGAGCGGAGTAAAGGGGGACAATGATATCCCTAGATCTAGACACAATCCTTTTGTTTATAAACTGCATGATATAGAAGGACTTTCTTACAACAATAGACACATGTTGGTCAACAGTTAGATCACTGTTCACATAAGTTCACAAATCCTGAGTAACTGGGTCAACTTTAAGGGGTGTATTGTCAGGGTGGTAGTTCCCTGGGGTAGGTGACCTAAAGGATACAGTAATGCATTTTTTTGCATTTAGTTTCAGACCATGATTTTGACACCAGTTGTTTATTTGAGACAAACCTTCCTGCAGGATGGCTAAGTCATTTGTGGATTCATTGACTGCTCCTAGTTTGCAGTCATCTGCAAAGTTAGTCAACTAGAGCCCTTTGGTATTGACATTTACTTCAGAAAAGTAGATGCCAAACAGGAGAGATCCCAGCACAGATCCCTGGGGGACTGCAATGGTGAATGGCCTCGTTTGTGGAGGTAACTTCCCCTATTTTGATTATTTGTGTTCTATCTGTGAGCCAGATGGCAATCCAGTGGGTGATACAGAGGTTTATTCCCAGTTTATTTAGCTTTTCTACTATGCCTGAGTGGGTAATTGTGTGAAAAGCTCTGACCAGGTCAAGGTACATGGTGGGTATCAGAACCTGGCACAATAACCTTTTCCAAACTAAGTTGTTCCTCCCCTCTATCCACAGTTCTTTGCTTAGCCCTGCCTTCTCCACATCTGTTTTGTTGCACTTAGAGCTTGTCTGGAATAACGCCAGCAGGTTACTCTTGGATTTTTGATTATATCTTGGTATTTGGCTTTGGATTTTGATTGCTACCTGACTGTCAGTTTAAGCACAAGAGACTTGATTATACTGAATCCGGAAACAGATCACTGGAGCACCAGGCTGATAGAAAACCATTTATTAAAACAACAAGCATAAAACCAGATGTAAGTGGTTTCGGGTTTCCCCTTCATTAGACAATTAATTTCATGGTGAAACTTAGTTTTAAATACACATTAACCAATCCACATCCAGTACTGAACCCTCCTCCTCTTCAGGGTGGGTTTAATGGGAATTATCCCATTTAGACAAGGGCCTTGTCAGCTCTCCATTCAATAATTCGCTTGGACTCATAGAATTCAGTTAAATTGGTTATGTCACCACCCCTTGCTGTTAGTTTAACCACCTGCAATACCAGAAAAACAAATTTATAATCAGCATTTTCCTTAACGTGTTGATATAGGGCATTGTGAAGATTCTTTAACCGTATAGCTGACGTGTTTTAATATTCTTTCTTTTAACCTACCGTTTGTTTTGCCCACATAGAATGAACAACATTGTGTGCACAGAGCCAGTTATATAATGTCACAAGTCTGACAAACAGCATAGAGCGATAAAGAGTACCTTCTGCCTGTGACAGGGTGAATAAACAAATTTTCTTTCTTGATATATGTGCATGCCTTGCAGTGCCTACAAGGAAAAGTCCCCTGATGATTAGATAATACATTCCTGACTGTGCTGTGTACATTGCATAGCAGATCTTTTAAATTCCTTTTCCACTTAATACTAAAGGAGGGTTGATCACCAGTCTTGCTTTTAAGTTTCTCATCAGTTAATAATATCTTCCGGTTTTGCCTTGTGATATTACATACCCCCCTATGTTGTTGCTGTATGTTAAATTCATTCGCAAACATTCCCCATACGTTGAATGGTTCTGTTTTAGTTGTCCATTATCTATTATATGAGCATCAGAGAACCAGGGCTGAGCCTTACATAGTTTGTCTCTACAACCATCATCCAAAACTTGTTGAATCACCTCATTCTTATAGGTTCATAGGTTCATACTAGGCTATCTGCCCTGAGGCAATTATAAGCCTAGCCCGATTCTGTATGGCTTACGCCACCCCTTGATTTGAGTATACTGTGCCCTTTAAGGTTTAGTTTACTGTGCCTCTGTCTAATAGTGACACGGGAGTAATCCCTGGGACAAACCTATGATCCCCCATCCACCTATCGAGATTCTTCTTGAAGAGATTCATTGAGGTGCTCTGCCTCACATGAACTGGAATTCTATTCCAGAGCGAAAGGAGCCTCTGGGTTATGAACCTGTCCCTCCAGCAAGTTCTATTTATTTCTGTGCTGAGGTTCAAGTCCCTCAAGAGTGTGGCTCTAAGGGATTTAGATTTACTGAGGTGGAGCATGTCCATTAATTCTGGATTTGACATAGCTTTGTATGTCATGCATAGATCGCCTCGAAGTAGGCGGTATGCAACTGAGTAGAGCTGGAGTTTTTTTAACCGAGCAGCGTATGGCATCTGTTTGAGACCCTTGATCCTCTTGGTGAGATACTTTTGGGGTCTTTCTAATTGCTGCAGGTGTCGGGTAAGGTACATCCCAAAAGGGGCATTGTATTCTATGATGGGCCTGATGAGGGATGAATAAAGGGGCATGATTACCTCTCTTGATCTAGATGTGAAACCCTTCGTGATGAGGTGGGCTATGTAGAAGGTCTTTCTAACCACTTTGGCAATGTGGTTTTCAAAGGAGAGATTGCTATCAACTTGGGTCCCCAGGTCCCTAATAACTTTCTCTGTACTTAATGGGTTTCCGCCTATGTGGTAATTTGTGGGCACATTGTTTTTGCCAAAGGGTATGACTATACATTTTTTGGCATTTAGCTTTAGACCATGGCGCTGGCACCAGTTATCTGTCTCTGTGAGACCTTTTTGAAGGATGTTTGTGTCAGCTGGAGAGTTGATTATGGCGCCCAGTTTGCAGTCGTCTGCGAACTTGGTGAGCCATAGTCCTCCCATGTTTGCCTGTACCTCGGAAAAGTATATACCGAACAAAAGTGGTCCCAGGACAGAACCCTGTGGGACGCCACTTGTGACTGGTTTCGAGTCTGACATGGCTCCAGCAACTCTCACTCTGTGGGTTCTGTCTTTGAGCCAGTTTGCGACCCATCTTGTGACATAGGGGTTTATATTTAAGCTGGATAGCTTATCTATGATGCCCAAGTGGGGTATTGTGTCAAATGCCTTTGCAAGGTCCAGATAGGCTGTGTGGACTACCTTCCCTTCATCTATGGCTTTGGTGACTGTTTCGAAGAAGTCAACCAGGTTCAAAAGGCAGGATCTGCCCTTGACAAAGCCGAACTGGGTAGGATCTAGTGTCTGTAGGTCCCCAATGTCTTTGTTTATGAGCTCCATGATGATCCTCTCCATAGCCTTGCAGACTAAGCTAGTCAGGCTTATGGGGCGATAGTTTCCAGGGTCCGTAGAGGCTCCACCTTTGTGTTGTACCCCCTTTCCTTGAAATTATGACTCAATCTTCATGATTCTCCATTAAATCTTGACTCATTAGTACATAGTTTGGAGATTCTGTATATTTGCCCTTTCAAAATGTTCTTAAGTGCCTAGGATGCATACCATCAAAGACTAGGAGGCTATTTCTCCAACAGTCCTTCCTATAAAGGGTTGTTTCTATAGTGCCCTTCCTGCTTTTGGTCAAGCGAATGTCCAAAAAATCAATCGTAGTAGCAGAGCATGAAATACTGAATCTTAAAAAATCAGTAGTGGATTCAAAGTAGGCAACAAATTCATATAATTCAACCTGGGTACCTTTCCAAAGCAAAAATACATCATCTACAAACCGTGCATAGAACCCTAAATTCCCCTGCCAACGGTGTGTGGTATTTAAAATCACCCTATCTTCCCAATAGGCTACTAAATTTGCTTAGTAGTTCGCACAAGGCATACCCATAGCAATGCCCTTTTTTGCCGAGAACAGCAATCATTAAACATAAAAACATTGTTCAAAATACTAAGTAGAATACAGATCATATTCAAACTTTCACACTCCATTATTGTGTCTTGATTTAAGAAAGATTCAATAGCTACTAACCCATATTCCCCTGTAATAACAGTAAATAAATTATTTATGTCTAATGTTACAAATAAATAATCACCATAAACAATTCCTGTTCTAGTATATAAGTTACTATAAATAATGTGCTGTATCTTTTAATATTCTTGGAACAGATGTCAAAACCTTCTTTAACTTGGATTCAACCCATATGGATGCATTCTCTGTTACCCAGACTCTGCCTGAAACAATGGGTTGCAGGGGCGGGTCCCTGGGATCCTTGTGCATTTTTGGAAGGGCCTTAAATATTGGAATCACTGGATAATCTATCCATATAAACTTAAATACATCATCTTTAATTTGCCCATTTCGTTTATAGGTCAAGAAATCTTGTTTTATCCTATTCACCAACATTGTTACTTCAATGGGAGAGCTGTTGATACGTAGTATCATCCCTAAACATTGCGGTTACCTTATTAAAATAAAATTCTCGATCCATTACTACCACTGCACCCCCCCCCCCCTTGTCAGCAGATTTGATTACAATATCAGAGTTGTGCATTAAAGAATTCAGTGCATTTTTCTGCCTAGGAGTTAAATTATAAAATACATTACCCTGTTTAGAGTTTAAATTATTCACAACATCATTCTCACAGGTTTTTAAAAATGTTTCAATAATAGGACTAATTTGTGGATTAAAAACACTGGGCTGCCTAAGCTCACCAGAACAGTAGCCATCATTCTCACCAAACAATTTCCTCAATTCTAAATTTCTAACAAACATTCTTAAATCTAAAATTACGTCACTAAAATTTAAGCCCACACTGGACACAAATGTCAAGCCTTTGTTGAGTAATTGTAACTCATCCCCAGACAAGGCAACATTCGAAATATTATGCACACTATAATCAGTACTAACAGTCAAAAGGGCCGTCATCCGTTTCTTCGCACTCTGATTCTGCGACTGGCTTCTTCCCATATAGTTCTTTTTTTACCGGAATTGGGAAGGCTGGAAAAGAAGCGTTGTGAGCCTTGGGTCTAGCTCCCAACGCATTATGATCTGTTCAATTGGTTTGTGTGCCAATAACTGCTCTCATTAATCCCAAAACAGCCAATTCATCTGCTTCTTTCTCCATACTGTTCAAAACAGACAGTGAGCAATTATGGGTTGTACTGAGCATATGCGTCTGCATCAAATCCCTTGTCTCAGCTTGCCTTGCCCCATTCTCATGGCTTAAGGTGGTATTCTGTTTCACTGACTCAATAACATTTGAATGACCTGTGATCTGTTGTGCATTGTTATCACGTGGCCAAGTAAAAATATGTCCAGATAAAAAATCTTTATAGTCTCTTGCCATTTTCTTCATTTTTATCTGTTGCAGCTTCAGATCATAAGCAGTGATGGCACAATACAAATCATTAATCTTACCAATATGGTATTCTTCCTTAGATCTCAGCTCCGCTTCCTTCTGATGTGTTTCTACCAATTGTACAAGTTCTTTCTCAATCGGAGCATTGCCATTAGCCGAACACTAGTCATCCAGGACACTTCAGTCCTACATTCCTGTACAGCATTAAGCCAAGGACATAATGCCATACCTCTCAACCTGGAAACATCAAAAATCTGGACAAGGCCCATGAAAAATAGGTACAAATCTGTTACTCTGATTAAAATCTAATTTACATACATAATTATGTAACCCCACCCACTCAAGTAGAATTGTGGGATACCAACTTTCAAACGCAAAATGAAGAACAGACCACCAAAATATAGCACCAGAGTCTCCCTGAAGCCATTCCAATGTCCCATTACCTGCATTTACCATAAACACTAATGTGTGCATACTGCTTTACTTCTACAATGATTATTTGGATTTTATTTTTACATTTTGCTGCACATCAATGCACAAACACTAACAGACATCTGCTAAACAAACGGATGCTGTCTCACAATGAAAATAGACTTGGCATTAAAACTTCTCTGCCCTTGAAACTCACCTTCATTGAAACAGCATTGAAACCCACACCACATCCAAAGAAAATGCATCTGGCCAGTGGTGGATAAAGATTACCTTTGGGCTGTTTTCAAATCATTGGCCCCTTGCACACAAAACAAGAAACACATGTGTTCTTTTCTTTGATATACCTTCCTGACTTTATTAAGTTATATTCCTTGTATAATACAGCACACTTGTTAGACAGAGCGCATTTTAAATTTATTGTTTGAGCATTTTCCCAGTAGGCTGTACTGTAGGCAATGAAACAAAATGCATGAACCAGTAATGACAAAACTGCCCAATTCAGAACATTTCCATCATAAAAGTCTACTTCCACACCCACACTATAAATAGAATGACAGTAGTGTAAGCCATAGACATCTTGCACAGCTTCTCGCACTTATTTTCAATTTCAGTTTTTTTTTTTTTGGGGGGGGGGGTTCAAAAAGTCAAAAACCAGGGACACATTTTAAACATTGCTTGTATAATTTTGGAAAGTTGCTAGAATAAAATGTTGTGTTGCCACCATGCATGTCATTGGCAAGTCTTGAACCCATGACCCTATGCACTACAGTCAGAACAACATACCACTATGCCAAATCAGCAGTTTTCCTGAAAAATAGGAAGACTGAAACTTAATGGTATCTTTTATTGAATTCAGTTCTCACTTCTCACCATAGCGCTCAACCTCTTAGCACAAAAAACCTGGACAAAGCCAATAATGGGAGAATACAATTTCAGTTCTCGTTTCTCACTCACCATAGCTCTCAATCTCTTAGCACAAAAAACCTGGACAAATAAAGCCAATAATGGGGGAATACAAATTCAGTTCTCACGCCTCACCTTAGCTCTCAACTCTTAGAACAAAAAACCTGGACAAAGCTCACAAGTGGTGGTGGCTAGGGACTTGGCAAGGGCACATTTTAAACATTGCTTGTATAATTGTGGAAAGTTGCTAGAATAAAATGTTGTGTTACCACCATGCATTTCACTGGCAAGTCTTGAACCCAGGACCCTATGCACTACAGTCAGAGAAACATACCGCTATGCCATATCAGCAGTTTCCTAAAAATAGGAAGACTGAAACTTAATGGCTATCATTTATTGAATTCTGTTCTCACTTCTCACCATAGGTCTCAACCTCTTAGCACAAAATACCTGAACAAAGCCAATAATGGGGGAATACAAATTCAGTTCTCACTTCTCACTCACCATAGCTCTCAAATCTTAGCACAAAAAACCTGGACAAACAACAAAGCCAATAATGGGGGAATACAAATTCGGTTCTCACTTCTCACCATATCTCTCGGCTCTTAGCACACAAAATCTGGACAAAGCTCAGAAATGGTGGTGGCTAGGGACTTTAGGCTCTTTTTTGAGCCTGAATACATCTAGCCACCAGGTGTATTATATGGGGGCGTTTTCACACACACACACACACACACACACACACACACACAAATGTCCTTACTTGAGTCTTGATTCCCCTGAACAAAACAAGTGCTGCTGCCGTTAATCCATTATATGTTCCTGCTCATTTTTGCAGCCCTGCCAATAATCCATTATCCGTTCCCGTTCGCATTTGCAGCCAGGCCAGCCTGAAAGGATGTGTGCACGACGTGACCTCCTTGAGCTCAATTCTGACTGGCTGGTAGCCCTGACAGACCTGACGTCATTGCGCATGTGATGATGTCAGCTCCAACAGCATGATATTTGAAAAAATTAAAAAAAAATGAAGGGATGCCACTCGAGAATCATGGCACCCCTTCATTTGGACCCTAAAACTCAGTAAAAACCGAGTAATTCGGTATGGTTGGGAGGTATGCATAAGGCTCTTTTTGGCATGGTCATGTTGTCTTATTGCACACGGGACATATACCCTGTATCACTATGGGGGCCTCTGTGCTTTCTCAATGTGAGTCCATGCTTTTCTGCATCTGTAATAAAGGCTGCTGTTGAGCCATATGCACACGCCACCCTCCCCCCCAGTTGCATTTGCATTTCTCTCTCCTCCTCTGAAGATGTTTTCAGTTTGAGATGCAAGTCTCCCCTTTCCCTTGAGAGACATAACCATCCTCCCCAGTTCAAACAGATATGTGAGCCATTGATCAAACCCTGGTTACGTAGGTTGTAGTCATGGTTTTATCACTGTATTCCAGCACAGCTAGCTTGAACAAATGCTTTAAAAAGTGTACATGTGATGGAAAAGCTCTCCTACAGGATAGACTCACCTTATTTGAAGTTTACTTAGGAGAAGAGCATTTTGCAGCTGAATATGATGTGTGTTTTTGTCTACTAAAGGAACTACTGATTGCTTTATTTGTCCTAGTGTAAGGACCCCCAGTTGTCTCAAGCAGTTTCTCAAGATCAGCCCAATCAGCAGCGCTCACTGATACAGGTAGAAAAATGGATCAAGTGCTCTTAGATCTAAGTCCAATCACAGTATGCCGAAGGAGAACCATAGGGACAAAGACCATGTGAGGAATAGGAAAATAAAGGACCCAAGGGACTTATATTATGATAATTCATCTAAGTTGATTGAAGCATCTAAGCATCTGGTATTTGACTTGCTCATTAGGAGTGTTCAGAATTTCATTTTCTTTGAGTGTATTGTAATTCACCAGCCAAACATAGGATAATTGATTGCATTTATTTGCTTATAACACTGAGGTACACAGTACTTCGTCTTTACTGAGTCCTTTCTCTTCCATGTTCCTCTATTTCCCAACACGGTGACCTAGACTTAATCTAAAGAATGTGTTAACAGGTGATTGCTAAGGTAATAGTAATGCCAGAGGTTTCTGAGCAGATGTTTGACTAAGGCAACCCCATGTTTGTATGTCAGGTATAGGTACATACCAGATCCTCTATAGGCATTGGTCTAACAGTGAGACCAAGTGTCCAGCCGCAACTGAGACCCTGCTTGACCCCCTAGTCTCATCCAAGGCCTGATACCAAGAGATGAAAGTCGGAACCCAGTCACGGATCAGCTGGCACTAGGCATGTACAGTCTGACTTCAGCATCTATAGGTCAACTCCTGTTCTCTAAGACTGACTGCACTTCTAAGGCTGAAGGCATCAAAGCACCTTCCCACGGCATCAAGGCATAGGCATAATCAAGGCTGTCAGCCCCATCATTGGCAATATCTTGGGTGTTGATGGATCTGTCAGCCTCAACACATGCAACTGCGGCTGGACACTTGGTCTCACTGTTAGAGAAGGCTGTGAGAGGGTGTAGCTGTAGCAGGGTGCCAGCAAAGTTAAGACCTGAGCAGTAACCAGGGTGGACAAAGCATCAAAATGTGGTCTGCACTACACCACTCCACGGCTAATAAAGTCAAGACCCTAGGTCTGAGAGAAGCAGCCACATGGAATGAGACCAAGGCCAACAGAATTAACCTCAGCCCCAGTCACAGCCTTCTTGGACAGGACATGGGAAAAGAGTGACTAGACAGTGACTGGTCTAAAAATTTGTTTAGCTTTCCTGTCCTAGTAAAAGGAGGCATTTAGACTCCCTGTGGAGTCTTCCATTCCAGACATTGAGAATGAAGGCTTAGCTCCCCATCCCCCAGATGATTTCATATTTGGAGAAATCTTGGAAGAGATGAGGCAATAGGTGTGTGGTTCCAAGGCTGTCCTCTCTTCAGTATATTTTACAAGATGCTTTCCAGTCATGCCAGCCATATTCTTGGTTGCCCCCCCCCCCCTCCCTCCCAGTTGACAAAGTGGTGCAGATGTGGTAAGTCAGAATGGGAAAACTTGATATTGTGGTGTCTGCCCTGTGGATACCAGATAAGATATCTCCAAGCCTCTTAAGGACTGGACAAGACTAGACAAAGACACACAAGCCAGATCCCAGTGTGGTATTGCAGCTGTGAAAAATACTCATGTTTCAAAGAACCCTGTTGACATACAACAGATATGGATTCCAGCACAGTGAAAAGACTTGGGAAATACATTTTATTCATTCTCTTTTTTTTTTTACCTTGAGAGCAGTAGACTGTACATTACACACACTATAGTTTCAACAAAATCTGACTGATAAGATGAGCTGGTCGCAGAAAGAATTACCAGAATCAGACCTGAAAACCAAACTGTAGTCTTTGCTGGCAACCATCTGTTTGGTTATGTGCCTTGTTCACAATTCATTATCTGGTGCTCTGGTGCTGCCGTAGTGATGTGCGTTTTCATCTTGTTGCACCTTACCAGTTTTGCAGATTACATGAAGGCAACCTTCATGCATGCATTCTGTAACAGCATGTTATGTGGGAAAAGAGGGCACACATTTTTCAGCTGCTGGAGTGAGAGTTGATCCTCTGCAGCATCTGTTTTCTAAGGCTCATTGCAGCCAACATCATATGTGCTTCAGGAATGGGCAACAACAGGAAAAGAAAGGAAAGGATCTGTCAAGGGCATTAAGTACTGTGGCAGCTTTCTGAACTGTCACTAGTTCAATGGCAGTAGCAGTCAGAAGCAACCAGGGATTGTGGTATACCTTGTGGTGGTTAGCAGACTATTCCATGAAGACTTGTCTGAACTGTGCCTCTCTAGAAGCAGTCTGGGTAGTCTGTTACTCTGTGTCCACATGGATGGCAGTCATGCAAGGTAGATGGGTGAGGAAGGTAATCTGTAGGAGTTACACAACACCAATCATCACTCCACCCAAATCCTTCTCCATCCACCTCCCAGTCATCACTCCCCATCAGAAAAGAGCTGAAAAGGCAGAGTTCTTACTCCTCTTACAGAAAAATAAAAAGCATCCAAGCATCCATGATGTTCCATCAGATCAGAAAGAATGTATTTTTTTCATACAGGGTCTTTTAGTACAAGGACAAACAAGGACCTCAGACTCTGGCTATTCATGCCGTAAGCCACCTCAGCCAGTTTATCCCAAAATAAATATTAGATGGTCACAGTGTATTTAGTTCTTTTCTGTCTATCAGAAAGAGATTGGATGTGGTCTGTGAATCTCCAGGACACCTATTTTCCCCTGAAATTTGCTAGGAAGTCCAGGAGATTTATTTGGCTTAGAGTAGAAAATGGTCACTAATTATTCTGGACACTCCATTATGGTCTAACCTCAGCCCTAGGGTATTCACCAAATGCAAGTTGAGAAGGGCGTAAGTTTCCTTCATCTTATCTGTCAGTTGGCTTAGAGGATTAAGGAGCTGTTAACAAGCTCTGTCCTCTGATCCAGAGGCCCAAGGTATGATTCGAGACTCATTGCCTAACTATATGACTCTGAGCAAGTCACTTAACCAGACAATGCTCCCAGGCTGACTTTCTCTTTTATTTTTTATTGTATATTTGTTGTGAATGCTCCCAGGCTGAGTCTGAAAATTTTCCTGTGGAGATCAGTGCTATACAAACACAACTAACTAACTAAATAAATATTTATATGAGTGACATCTGGCCTCCCAAGAAGAATTGGTTTACTCCCAGTAAGAGAATCCCTTCTGTTTCTCTTCCAGTTTGTGAAAATCACAATAAAGACTGCAAAGTACCATATGGGGCCTGCTTCAAGCCTAACTTTCTTTAGATGTTTATTTGAGACCTCTTATGCAAAGCATTCTTTTTCTTGGATAGGATCTTGTCTTGCTTTGAACTGTCTTTGAGCCTTGGGGATCATGGCAGTGTCCATTTGCATAGGTTACCTCATGCATGCTTCTGTAAGATTGTGCACCAGTGAACTTTCCAAGTGCAGTAGTTTTAGATGAGTCGGTTCTTAGACCAACAGATCAAGATCTCTAAAATGTTCATATGTCACCTGCACTGATGGTTGCATACCCTGAACCTATTCATGGGCAGGCTTTCTCAACTTTCTATCCCCTCTAGCGGCTATTACCATAGATGCAGCCACCCTGTGGTGGGGGAGGTATTGTTAAGAATAGTCATTTCAAGTTGCATAGTCACAGACCAATCCCAAAGTACAAATTAGTGTCCTGGAGATAAGGGCAGTTTGCTTTCCTGCAGATTCTGTGAGCATTATTGGTCTCCCTTCCCTATAATGCAAGGTAGTAAGCCAGCTAGTAAGGGGGAACCCACTCCTACCTTCTGTGCAGAAACACAATAAGTTTATGGGAATGGGGGTGATTTTTGTTACATGGTTACATCCCAGGAGAAGCCATTTCCTAGGTGGACCAGCAAAGTCACTGATTGCTGATGCCCTACTCAACCTATCAGTAGTGCGGACTTATTTCCAACAGTGAAAGAAGCTTTGCTGTGATCTGTTTGCATCACCAACCAGTGTCAAATCACCCCACAAGAGATGCAGCAGAGATTTGCTTATGGAGATTTGCCTCATGAGACTGTTATGCTTTTCCCTATTTATTTTTATTTTAATGTTTGTTTGTGTCTTTCAGCTTTTCCCGGTTAGGGGTCGCCACAGCGGAACTCCGGTCCGCTAATGATTGGTAGTGGATTTTTACATACCGGGTTACCAGCCCTGACGCACAACCTTCAATGAAGGCATGCCCCATTCACGTATGCCTCCACACAGAAGACGCTGTAGCTGAGAATCGAACGGGACAACGTCTTGCTATGAGGCGACAACGCTACCGCAGCACCACCACCACAGTCTAATATTCATTCAAAAACCAAGGCAGTGAAGAAGTTGTCTGTTTAGAAGATATTAAAAATGATTTTTTATCCTGTTCATCTGGAGGTCTGTTATTAATGTGAGTAAAATAGTTCTAGTAATTGTCATTGCAACTTTTTGTTTCTTTCCTCACCACTCTATATAATTTGGATAAGAGACCCTCTCCCAGTGTGCTTTGTTGTATTAATAATAATAAAAATTCAATTAATTTTGGGATAAGGAAACATTTTACTTGGAAATTCTTGCATAGATCTTTCTTCACGCCTCAAGACATTGAATAAATGTCTAAAAAGAAGCAAGTTTGTTGGAGATGTAAACAGAAGCTTAAAGCAGACTGGCAACACATGTTCTTTGATAGTGTTGTACTTACACCTTATTAGAATAACATTCATTTTTTGCATGCTTTATTTGGGGACAGTTTTGTTTTATCTAAGTCATTCATTCTTTTTAATACCCCTATTCCTGTTTGTGTTAAAAGAATGAAATACCCTCTTTTATGGTCCATTTTATCAATTGCGAGGAGAGCTATAACCAAGAATTGGAAGAATGAAGCTACAATACCCTCTCATTCAAAGAATTCACAAATATTGCAACCAAAGTATATAATCTGGAAATTATCACCATTAAAAAAATCACCTCCTACTATAATACGTGGACAAATAAATAAACAAAAATAGCTATACTCATATCAATTGTAATGTATAGACACTTTTTGAAACTCTTCATTGTTTGGAGATACTCTTGTAAGTAGTTGTTCTTGTTTGTTCTTGTTCGTAATGTTCTTTTATATGCTTACAAATTTCTAAATACAATTATAGTCATGATCAATTTGTTTAGTTAAAAATCTAATAAAAACGTTTTCAGAAAAAAAGCTAGGCAGTGCAAAGCCAAGACACTCTCACAGCCCCTTACTGACCTCTGCAAGTTTGGTTCCCTCTGCTTTAGCTTCATCTTCTAGGGAATCCACTCCACTTCAACCCTTTAAGAACTCGGCTCATAGAGCTTTCAGGTCTGCATTGCCCAGATTGTCATGCCTTCAAACTAACTACATGATTACTTTACTTTCTTTAATGGAAGAAACCCCTTCATACCCAAACAGCATGGTTGACCTCCTCATATCTGCGCCAGGAATATAACACTAGGAAAATGTGCAAGTGCAAATGGACTTTTACTGTTGTCTAGAATTTTCAGGAAGTGTTACGTCCCTTTATGGCTCCTGTATACTATACTTTCTAGTACAGGTCTTCAACTCCTGCTTGAGTAACTGTTCCATTAAAGTATACCTAGCAGCCATTTCCAACTTTCAACACAGAGCTAACACCTCATTTCTGGTGTCTTCAAAGGTATGTAAGGCTTTTTCAAGGGCAACATTTCTTGTCAGTCTCCCATTCAAAGATCATGCCCCTCCCCGTTTAGAACTGGCAGTCTGTCATAGAAAGCCTTGCTTATGGTGACACAGTTATATCCACCAGAAGAGTATCTAAGTCACAGTCTCTGTGCATCAATCAATCAGTACATAGTGAATCAATTTACTGCATTTGATATTTCACAAAGAGTGGGTTCCTTTGTATACCAACCCATTTTTCATGCCTAAGGTCATCATCAAGACTCAACTCAGTCAGTGCATCTCCCTGTCCATCTTCTTCTCAAGATATTCTAACAGAGGTAAATACTTGTTGCATTTCATGGACATGCACAGACAGCCGTAATTCTTTCTGGCTAGAACCATAGCTGGAGTGTCTGGAGGGTGGGAGCAGAGGGCCTCGAAAAAATGGAGAAGAACAAACCAATTCCACTAGGTCCCAGCCCAAAACCATGTGCCAGCCACATGGTGGTTTTCCCTAGATTGAGTTCCGCGAGCATCCGGAGGATGCCAGATCACAGCACTCTAGCTCTTTTGTCCTGAGCGGTCCTCCCAGTGGAATTTCCTGTGACTCTCTTTAGCCACTCATAAGGGACTAGTACAGGGAATGGAGATCCCCGCCAGCTCTCCCTCCCTCCCGCTGCCCTTGGAGTTTGGACTCCGGGCTTACTTTCCACCTCCCCTGCAGGCAGCCCTCACTCTGCTTCGACCTTCATCCCCTAGACGCCACATGTCGAGGCACCCTTAAACTGATCCACTGGCACCTTCTGACCCCAACCATGAGCTCCCACTCAGTGGTCCTTAAGCCCCCGTTAACCCCCTGGTTATGGATTGCCTTCATGCATCTAACCCACAATTGGGTCGCTTTTACATTTAGATGATTTTATTATATTTTTACTATATTGATTTAGACTATTTGATGTTATATGCATGAATATTTTAATGTGTCCCCCTTTAGGACTTTCTCCCCAACTCACACCCTCCCAGGTGGCGGAGGTCCCTGTGGCACTCAACGAAATTGGGGATGTTCACAGTGGCTCACTCCGACCACAGGAAAGCACACCTACCTCCAGTCCCAGAGCGGTGGCTTAGGCTTTACCTAGGAGGAGGAGCCCTCCCTCTCCCCTCGGTGCTCGGATGTACAAGACGCCAAAACGAGCTGCTAGCCCACCACGTGGCATCCACACAAAGCCAAACTTAATGGCACCACGTGGCGGCCTCCACATGACTCCTCACAACAGCTCCTTTAATGGATAATATTATCTCTTTCTAGACTCATGAAACGCCACTGTCTCCCGTGGCCACACAGCACGGCCGTCTATCTCTATTTTGGCGCCTAGCCACCTTCTGATCCTGAGGGGACCTCACAGTGCTACTCTTTTTTTAGCCCCAAGGGATGTTAATTTACTTTGGCTTAACGATTAATTCAATGAGAATGGGAGGTTAAGCTATGCAATCTCCTTTCCCTGTGTAATGTGATTTAAATTTAAATTTTATTTTAATTTAACACTAGAATATATTAGATATTAATCAAAGCAAAACGGGCGAGATTTAGGACACCATTTCCTCACCATTAGCTGACGACTTCCCGCCATTATGGCACTTCCAAAACTATTCCTCCAAGGACTCCTCCCTGAAGAAGTTTAAGACGAAAGCGTTGATTTTAGCCTCTGAGACAAATATAAACTAACAACACATTATCCCATATTTGAGCAACACCTTTAGGTTAAACATATATTGGTTCTCTATGTTTGTTGGTCCACAGCTATGTTAGTAAGATATTATGTTCTGTTTCATGTCTATCTTTTTAGTATGTATAGATTCAATGATTATGTTTTGTTTTGTGAGATCCTGTGTATTTACGTCCAACGTTATGTGCATTTCACAGAAGTTAAAATGTAACCATACAAATGTTTTGTATTTTGTGAACTGTTTAACTTTACTTGAAATTAGTAACTTTGCATATACACTCAAGTCAGTAATGCATGTTACTGTAACTAGATGACCACTCCCACCAAAAGGGGTTCATTCAATAAAGGCACAAGCTCTTTAAGCCCCCTTCTCTGTGATTGGTCCAAGGTATTGACACACCTACTGATTTGTGTATATAAACCTGTGTAGTAACTAAGTTAGAGTCTCTCAGAACATCGCTAGGAGGAAGTTCAGATCTGTAATCCTGCAAGGACTGGAAAATAAAGGACTGCTGTTTGTCTGTATCTGTTTCTGTTGTCTACTTTGTTCCAGCATTTCTTTGCACTAAGGGTGCCTTCTAAACTGGGGACATCCTCATATTTGTTTGTATATTTGTTTATTTGTTGATTTGCATGTTTGTGCTATCCCAGTTATTTAGTTAGTCAGCCAAGTTATGGGATTGTGAGTATGTTTTATTTTTTAAGTTGTATTTCACTTTTGCCTCTGAGCCTCCAAAGTCCTTTTCAGGACTACAAAGGTTCTTTTTAGGACCCTCGAGAACTACTCACGAACGCTCAGCCTTGAAATGAAGGGAGCGCTCAATCAGAGACCAAAAGAGTCTACACTTATAAGACCCTACCTAGGGCCCCAGTTTGGTGGCACACACACACCGTAGTCCTTCTAAGGATGACAAAGGTCCTTACTAGGACCCAATTAGGGACCAACGGCATAGGGTCCCCTACACTAGGGCTGCATTTAGTCCTTTTCAGGACTGCAAAGTTCCTTTTGAGGGCTACAATAGTCCTTTTGAGGACTACAAAAGTCCTTTCCAGGACTACAGTGGCCCTTCTGAGGGCCCCATAGTTCTGTTAGAGACTACAACTGCCCTTCTAAGGGCCCCCACAGTCCCTCTGAGGACTCCAACAGTCCTTTTGAGGGCCCCCATATTCATTTTTTAAGACTTCAACGGTCCTTTTTAGGACCTCCCCGGTCCATCTTAGGACTCCAGTGGTCCTTTTTAGGGCCTCCACAGTCCTTTTTAGGACTAACAAGGTCCTTTTCAGGACCAAGCTCCAAGGCGACTCCTAAGGGCTCCCACTAAGGCTCTACAGGAACTGATAGTCCTTTTAAGGACTACCACCTGTACCAAATACTGTGATACTGGATAATTATTGCTGAGCTAAAGAATAGAGCCAAAGGCTGTGAAACATTGTGAACATGATGAAGTGTAGGAGAGTAATTCACTATTTAGTATTTATTGGCAGTATGTTAATTGTCATGTACAGTCTGGATTACAGTTTAACTAGAGCAGAAAGTCAAAAGGAGCATTACATGTGAGAAAATGTTTTGGCAAGAAATGCAGCTTTTGGAATCACATCTGATAATAGTAAATACTGAATCATGTATTGGAATAGTAAATTATGAGGAAGGAGTAATTAATATTATGAAAGTTGGCTCAAATATAATAAGCACAGAGTTGTATCTTATCCATTTCAGTCCAAAGAAAGAAATTGCATAACCAGTACCATATCATCTAATGGAGTCATATAAGTACAGGTGTAGATCAAGAGACAGTAGTACCATTGAGAAAATAGTGGGACACATTCAGAAGGTTGGGTGGAGCACTGCAGTGGGTCTCCTCTGTAAAGGATGTTCTCTGCCAGGTTGAGAATAACTTCAAGTACTTTAACAGGGTAGCAGCTTGAAATGTAGAATTTCTCATAAGTGGACCAGATAGAGTACTGACATGCAGTATCGAAAACTCACAAAGCTGTCAGCGGTGAAATGTCTTCAGGAGCAGAAGAGCAGTTAAGAAGAAAAGGATGGCATTGAAAAACGATGGTGCAAAGGAGGATTGGGAATGCATGGTGAGTAATGCAGCACAAAGCAGATGGATACAACAAACAAGACAGAGAGTGGCCTGTTCAAACAGTAGAACAAAACAAGGAAGGCAGATTAACTAACAAAGAATAGACAGCAGTGAGAAGAGCACAAGGAATATTAAGAATATTAACTGAGGATCTTGTACAACTTACCAGGATGGGATACATGCAGTGCCTATGCATGCATATTATGCAAGTCTACTATCCAAATAACAGCATAGTACTCCATTTGCATATATGACAACATCTATACATATAGATTATGACTAACAAGATTTACATACTTCCTTTAGAATACGACAGTTATGAGTGTATAATTGATATAACAAAACGTGTACTGAAATATGCATGCAGTGCATAAGAATGTCATAGTCAACAGTGCCAGATATCAAAGGGCAGCCATCAATGGGTACCACACATTGTCAGTCATACATGAACATATGCCTAGCACAAAGTGAAAAGGAGTAGGTTGGAAAGCCAGCCAGTGTCCACAAATAGGAAACAAGGTCAGTGATCCTAGCACGTATACCTGTGCCAGATGTTAACAGGCAAAATGCCTTAATTAATGTCTGTCCCTTGGTCAAGTGTCTCTGATGCTTGCATGTTCTTCAGCAAGATGCTGGTTTTCTCCTACAGGCTGGAGGGGGCACCATCCCAGCAAAGGCTTCAGTAACCACAGAGCTCATTCTTGATGATCAGTCACTGGTATCCCACCGTCTGGGTAGCCGCATATTCCTTTCTTCCTACCTGAAATTCATGAAGAATGACATCCATCAGCAAGGCAGTTGGCCAAAGTGCTAGTTGTTTTAAGTTATTAAAAAAGGACTTTTTTCTGGCTATCCATTTGTGTGACATTAGTATTGAGAGTACTTGATCTGTGATGGTAGGTCAGGGTTTAGTGCCTCATTGAATTGAGCAAGTGTAGATTAAGCAGAACAGTAGTAATGCTGAACTGCATTTTTGCTGTGGATTGTATTCTTTGTTGGGTGTCATACTTGTGTAGCCATCTTGGATGGATTTTTTATATTTGTTGTGGAACTTTTTTGTTGGAGGAGACTTGTTGGCGAAGGTTTTACTGTGCATTGGCATTAATAGGGCAATTCGTATTTTATCAAGGTATTGCAATCATGAAGTTGGTATATTTAAGTCTGGGAGATGCAGAGGATCAGAGGAGCTCGCCCCTTACTATAATAATTGTATTTATTTGTTTTTCTGTGTGTGTGTGTGTGTGTGTGTGTGTGTGTGTGTGTGTGTGTGTGTGTGTGTGTGTGTCTGTTTTGTTCTTTAGTACTGGTGATGACTGTCCAGTATTTTCTGTTTTTTGGGCTTTTGTGGCTGCCCTTGCTGTTTCTTTATTTTTATTTTCCATGTTTAATGGATCACACACACACACACACACACTAGTGTTGCAATAAATTATGTATGAAAGTGAAGCTCTGAATATGGCACATTCATATGCATATCCTAACTGATATGGATATGCAATGATCCAAATAAATGTTACAGGATGACATTTGTAGACAGCCTTGCATGTTTTTATGTAAGAGGGAATGATCTTGATGCATACACAAAAAAGTAATTGGAACTATCGGAGAGGTGTCCTTGGGCTGAACAGCAAATTCTTTGTGCAGACCATTACACAGCCAAGAGAAGTACAATAGGGCAGTAGTGATACATAAACATTGATGTTATGTAGTCCTATCTTGCCTCCATTATTACGTATGGGTTCGGAGCCGATCCTCGACTCCGACTCGGCTGCTTAGAAAGCCCGAAAACTTCTGATTGGCTCATGGCTAATAGGTATCCCATGGTGCATGTGCACATTCCCCAGATCTCATTTGCCACGTCTTCAGTCGGAAGCTTCTTTTGGTTGGCCATGGCTAAGTGATTTAGTTCTTTATTATTACTACTTATTAGGAGTTTTTGGCTTCATGTGAAGTGTTATTCTGATTGCTGACAGCTTTATTGTGATACCGATTTGTGTCTTTAACCGGATTTGACTTATTACTGCTTAAAAAATTCTTGGGCCTGTTGGCCTTTTGTGTGTGGTTCCTGTGAGTGTGTGCTTTTAGACTAGACCGTTTAAATGAGATGTGCTAGTTTGTTCCATTTTTCCTTTGCACTAGGTTCATTTAAGTTAGAGAACCTAGTAAAACCACTTTTATTTTTTGTTGTGAGTGTTAGGGCTAGATCTGTTTAAGTAAGAGGATCTAGTTCCTCTTTTGTTGTGTGAGTGTGTTGTTTTTTCTCTACTGCCATTATATCCAAAGAACATAAAGAGCATAAATAGTCAGGGTTTAAAAAGTGTAGTAAATGTTCCCAAAAAATTTCCATCACTGATGGACATAGCATGTGTGAACTGTTTAGGGGCCATACATCTTCAAGAAACTTGTCTCTTTTGTCATTCCTTTATCCCTAGAGTGCTCCAGGAATGGAAGAATAAGCTGATCCTAAAAGGCATGTTAAAACCTTCCTTCGAGGAAGATCTAGCCAGTTCTTCTTCCTCTGCTAGGTCGCAGTCTTCTAGAAAGGATAAGGGCAAGACCTCTAAAAGGCCTTCTCCAGCCTCAGCTTCTGTCTCTGAACCTCCACAAAAGTTACCAAAATCGGAGTTGGCCTCTGTCTCTTCAGCTACACTGTCTTCGGAGCTGATTGAGATTCTGGACACGGACCTTGCAGTATCGGCACCAAGTGCTTCGGTGCCGATCACTAGCAGTCCTCTTCGGAGCCGGTCTACAGACATTCCACCGGTCTCCCCTACTCTAAAAGCACCTATATTGCAGAGAGCAAGGTCTCCCACACTGTCCTCCAGATCCTCCAGGAGCTTATCTGAAAACATCGAGAGAGTGGTGCTCAGACTCCTTAAGTCGTTGGCCTTGCCAAAATGTTTATCGACTCTGACCATTTCTGTCTTGGAGCCGACTCCTGCTACCGATCCTGCTCTTTTTCCTCCTCCAACCCAGGTTGGGCCTTTGGAGCCAATGCTGTTGGCACCGACTATAGTGGTGTCCTCTGCTCCAGCACCCCGTGTGGTTGTCTCTGAGCCGAGCTCTGCCCCGACACTATCAGCGCCGTCCAAAGCTCTTCGGTCTGGCCTGAGGGGGACACTTGGAACCTAACCTCTTCGGTGCAAAGTCTTCCTCTTGGTGCATCGGCCTGAGTGAGCTCGGACCCTACATCATTCTCGGAGCCAATTCCTTTGGAGCCATTGGCACCTACGCTCTCTTCGGTGCCGGGGCATCGTTCGGAGCCAGAGGAATTGGTCTTTGTGAGGATGAGGAGCATGTTGGATAATTCATCCGTACCACGTAGGAGTATCGATGCTATACTCCCTCAAGTGCCGACTACAGTCTCAGCATCCTCTCTCCCCCGGGATGGTAGAGACTCACAGCCTCAGGACCCCCATTTGGGTGGCCCCTGATCTTCCAAGACCTCCCCAGAAGACTCCGCTGAGGAGCCCCCTCAGAAGAGATCATGTAAGAGGAAGCATGTAGACCCTCAGCTTCATGGGTGTCTCCTCCATTTGAGGAATTACTGGATCTTGAGTCAGAAAGCATGGCAGACTCCTGATGCCATGGAACCGGTCCCCAGGAGGCCAAATAAATTTCTTTCCGCCCCTAAAGACAAAGAATTTTTATCCAAGGGTTTACTTGTTGATGCCATGGTGGTGGCAGCGGCCACTAAGAAGGAGCTAGCAGAGACTCCTTCTTCTGTCCATCCACGTAATAAGGAATCCTGAACGATGGATAGGTACGGGAAGCGTATCTTCTCTTCAGTGGTTTTTACACTCCGATCGCTGAACTATCACATTTTACGAGACTTCAGTGAGATCTCCTAAAGGAGTTAGTAGATACTCTTTAGGGTACCTCTACTGAAGCAGTCCCATCTACAGTGTCAGATCAGTTGGCTACTCTCACATCTATTGTTAACTCCTCCATGTGCCTGATTTCGTATGCAGCTGATGGTGCGAGTAGGGCGGCGGGTTCAGGAGTCTCCTTAAGAAGACATTCCTGGATGCGTCTATGCAACTTTGCTGAGCCTTTCAAGTCTACATTCACCAATACTTCCGTGGACGGATCCTCTCTTTTTGGACCCAAGGTGAAAGATACCCTCACCAGGTGTGAGCAGGAAGGAAAGACTCTCTCTCTGCCGTGGGAGTCCGTTTTACCATTCCTTCTGGACCTTACCCTAAAGGTCAGAAGAGCGGCAAAATGTGGTTCAAGAAATCACAGAGACCTTTCCAGGACACATAGGGTGATTCCTCTTTCAGAGGCAGGGGAGGAGGAAATAATGGTAGACGTCGCCCTAGAGGCAGGGGAGGCCCACAAAATCAGGGAGGTCGTGATTCCTTTCGTGACCGTCCCTATCAGCGTTCTTGATGTGGAACCCGACTGTGCATCTCTGGAGCTGGTCGGGGGTCGCCTGTCCTTGTACCCAGAAGCCTGGCTAAATCTCATTCAAGACAAGTGGGTACAAGACATTATCACTAGAGGTTACTCTGTACCATTTTCCCTTCCACCACACCCTCCCAAAAGGATCCCAGATGTACCACCCAATCACAGGGATCAAGCGGCTATAGAGATAAAAAAGCTGCTATTAAAGAGTCATCCAAAAGGTTCCAACAGACCAGACAGGATTCGGAACATACTACAGGTTCTTTTTAGTTCCAAAAAGAACAGGGGACTGGAGACCCATCCTAGACCTCAGCAGGTTAAACGAGTATGTAAAGAAGTCCAAGTTCCGAATGGTCACTCTACAATCCATGCTCCCTCTGTTAGAGAGAGACAGCTGGATGTGCTCAATAGATCTCCAGGATGTCTACTACCACATAATGATGGACAAAGCATCAAGGAGCTACCTACTCTTCCGGCTGGGAGCCAATCATTACCAGTTTCGGGCACTGCCCTTTGGTCTCACCACAGCCCCCCGGGTGTTCACCAAGTGCATGGCAGTAGTCACAGCTCATTTGAGGCGTCATGGAATCCAAGTCTTTCCATACCTAGACGATTGGCTCCTGACCGCCACCACCAGGCATTGTCTAATTCAATCAAGAGATTCCACAATCAAGCTCTGTTCCCAGTTGGGAATCTCGATAAACTTGGAAAAATCCTCTACTTTGTCCACTCAGTCAATAACTTTTATGGGAGCAAACACAGACACGGCCGATATGACAGCCAGATTACCTACAGACAGAATACAGAATCTTGTGCAACAAATTTACAGGATACTTCCCCTTCGAAGAGTCGAAGTGAAGGTGGTGTTGCAGCTTCTTGGAACTATGGCGTTGACCATAAAATTCGTACTTTTAGCAAGACTACATATGAGAATACTCCAATGGCTCCTGTCATCCCAGTGGTCTTTTCAGCAGCTGCCTCTACATCATCAGATTCTGATTACAGATTCTTGCAAAAAGGACCTACGCTGGTGGATTCAACCAGGTCATCTTACCGCAGGGACTCCCTTTGTACCGCACCAACCCATTGCCACTGTGATCACGGATGCCTCTCAGATAGGGTGGGGGAGCATTATCTTGGCAGGACTGTCCAAGGCACATGGCAAGATCAGGTGGCCCATCTGCATATCAGTGTCCTAGAGATGAGAGGGATGCTTCTAGTGTTGCAAGCACTTCATGACTTTCTCCCTCTAGGGATGATAGCTATCCAGACTGACATGTCAGTGGTCTGGTATCTAAACAAACAAGGGGGGACCAGATCATACCCCTTATGTCGGGAGGCCCTGTGAGTTTGGAATTGGGCAATTTCTTCCCAATGCTTTCTCATTGCAACACACATCCAGGGACTTCCAACGTGATAGCGGACAAGCTAAGCAGGGCTATATTGTTACCTCATGAATGGTCCTTGAACCAGAAAATAGCCAGTATGATCTTTCACAAGTGGGGACAACCCTGCTGCGACCTCTTTGCCAGCCCCATCAACACCAAATGCAGCACCTTTTTCTCTCTCATCCCCTTTTGGGAGAGTCTCCAAGAGATGCACTAGTCCACAATTGGCCCCCAGGACTCCTTTATGCCTTTCCTCCTTTTCCACTCATCCCCAAGGTCATACAGAAAGCAGTGTTGTTGGGAAGCAAGATGATCCTCATCACTCCTTACTGGCCTCATCAGATTTGGTTCCCTTTCCTCTGGCCTCACCTGTTAGACTATCCATGGACTCTGGACCCAGTGCCAGACCTCCTGACACACATGTCAGGTTCTCTTCACCCCAGTCTCCACACTTTCAAACTGACAGCATGGCTGCTCCAGTTCCGTCACTAGTCAGGCTTCATGATCTGTCTCCAGCTGTAACTCATATTATTACCTCATCTCAGAAGTCTTCGAGTAGAAAATTGTATCACAGTAAATAGAAAAAATTTTCTATATGGGCACACAACAGAGAAGTTGATCCATTTACAGCTCCCATTACTATTGTTCTAGAGTTTCTTTCACCAGGTTTCAGCGTCTGCTACACTCCGAGTTCAGCTGGCAGCAATATCTAATTTTCATGTGGGGATTAATGATTCCAGTCTTATGTCTCAAAAACTGTGCAAATCTTTTCTTAGGGGTTCCATGATGTTAAGACCTCCTCTGCAAGACCCCATTCCTCCTTGGGACTTGAATCTAGTCCTTTCTAAACTTACTCTACCACCTTTTGAACCAGCCCATAGTTGTCAGTTGAAATTCCTGTCTTGGAAGACTCTTTTTCTGGTAGCAATAACCTCAGCCAGACGAGTTTCTGAATTACAGGCCCTGTCAGTTAAACCTCCATATTTAATTTTTCACAAAAACAGGGTTTCTCTACGGACCAATCCTTCTTTTATTCCTAAAGTCTATTCTCAATTGAATTACCAGTGTTCTTCCCTAATCACTCCAATAAAGCAGAGTATACATTCCAACAATTGGATGTGCATAGGCAACTGCGTTTCTATATCCACAGGACCAAAGGATTTAGAAAATCAGAACAGCTGTTCATTTCTTTTGCTGAGGCGAGAATGGGCTTGCCAGTTTCCATGGTTACACCATCGAACTGGATCTCTAGTTGTATTTCCTTTATTTACAGTTCTCAGGGAAAGGAGTTGCCCTTTAAAGTTAAAGCGCATTATTCCAGGTCCTTTTCCACTTCTGCTGTTTTCCAAGCCAGGCCACCTATAGATAATATATGTGCAGCAGCAACATGGGCTACCCCTCATACCTTCAGTTCCCATTATAAACTGGATTTAACTTCCAGGGGTAGAGCCTCATTTGATTCCACGGTACTCAGGAGTATTTTCCAGTGAGCCACCCATTCAAGATTCTAGGGACACTATCCCACATGTAATAATGGAGGCGATATAGGACTACATAACGGTCCATGTATGTAGTCCATCTCGCTGAACATTATTACGAACCCACCCACCAGTCCCCTTCCTGGAGGATCCGGAAACAGTTTTTCCTTTTCTGCAGTGGTTTATACCACAAGGGTGCTTTTATTACAGTTTATTCTTCTGGACCTTTGTCCTTTTTCCTGTCTTATCCTGATAGACTAGTAGCAAACAAGATCTGGGGAATGTGCGCATGCACCATGGGATACCTATTAGTCACGAGCCAATCAGAAGTTTTCAGGCTTTCTAAGCGGCCGATGAACCCACACGTAATAATGTTCGGCGAGATGGACTGCATACATGGAACGTTATGGTGAGTACATAACTTCTTTTTATTTTCAGATATGAACTAATAAAACACATATGTAAGAAGAGTAAGTACATCATAATGATGATATTGCCAAATGATTACACATACATAAGTCCATTCTTTTAAAATATGACCAGTGTAGGTTTACCTTGTGCATCATTGATAAAGCTGGGGTGTACAATACAAGGAAAACAAATACATATGTATAATATATAGAAGCCGTGACCATCTGTTTTGTTTTGTAGGCTTCTCTTACAAGGTGATGACTCCAGGAATTCTATTGACATTCTAAAACAGTAAAAAGTAAAAAAAAAATATATCCTGTTCATTTAGTCCTTCTAATCCAACATGTCCTTGAGCCTCTTGTTGTATCCAACTCAGCAGTATCCTGGATCCATAGTTAGGCAGTCTTTAAGAAATTGTCTCTGCCATAATGCACCACTTCGCTTAGATACCACAATTCTCATTTGCCACCTTAACTAAAGGAGGTGATAACTTACAACTAAGAGCTCCACCTCAATCACTATATATATTTTTTTGTGCTCATGTGCCTTGTGTTGTTTGCTATGGCGAGTTTAATACTGTAATAAACTCCCTCTTTTCTGTTTTTCTCTGTCCTTCGAAATAGCATCTTTTTCTGGAGGTTATTCTTGCCATTAGTAGCTTTTTATTTTTTTCTCTGCCATTGGTATCTTATAGTTGTAGTTCATAGTTCCCTATCTATCTTTGTGCATACAGTTAGTATAGCTTTTATAGTTATTTAGTTGTACAGGTATATATTTACTTAGATAGTATATAGTGATTATATAGACAGTTATTCACATAGTTGAGAGTTAGATGTTTGGTTAGTTACTGTTTATAGTTAGTCATAATTTTAGAGTTTAAAATTTAAATGTCACTTTGCACTGCTGTTGACTTTGAAATTTGTAGTCATGGGTAAGCAGACTGGCTTCACAAAATATACTACATGTAGTTATAAAATTCTTCCTTAAAATCTGCATGATCTTTATGTTGTCTGTTTGGGTTGTGTCACTTGATAATTAAAATGTGACATTTGTGCAGCATTTAGGCCCAGAGCTTTGCCAAGAAAGCTTCAGAAAAATCTTCAAAGCACAAAGACTCAAAATCAACAAAATGTCATGCTAAATTATAAGCCCCAACCTCGGACCATAAAGGTTTTGAGGCTCATGGAACATAGAGCCAGAATGTCAATTTACACTCCACCCCATTACAATTCAGGATTCTATGAAAAAGACTTCAGATCAACACCTTCCATCTAGAGCTTCCTTGGCACTCTCCATCAAATCCTTTTGGTCTTATAGGAGTACCTTGGAAGCCGCTTTAAATTGTCTGATGCAGAAATTTTTGAAGATACAGAGATGGGAGCCATTCTGTTTCCTTCGGCTCTGAAGGTGATTGGCTCCACTCAGAAGCCCCCAATTCTTGTCCTTTCACTGGTCCACCTTTTGGCTGCAGTTTCTTTCGAACTGATATTCCTCCCAGATCCTATGACCTCTGGGCAGATTTTCCAATATTTTGTTCTTAAGTCTTAGCTCTAACTTTTTCAACTACGGCCATGTCGGAGCTGATAGAGTCTTGGACCCGAAGATTCACAATGGCAGCTTCATTTCTGTCTTTAAGATAATTGGGTTTGTCCATCTTCATGTCCTCAGTCCTGATTTCCTTATCTGGGCCTTCCACCTTTATATCTTCAGAGGTCCCTCCAGCAATGGTAGCTACTTCTTCAAAAGGAAGACTGGATCTGTCAGTTGGAGCAGTATCTCTGGATCCAGTGGAGGTTGGTTTGAGCTTTCAAGTGTTGGGAAGGATGACTTCCTCTCCATAAAGAGTGGATCCACAGGTACCATTCGATACAGTTCCACTTCATGACCCGCTGTCTTTCTTTCTTCTCATCTGATGTCCCTGGTTAGAGTTGCTCATGAGGCATCAAACTGTCTGTTTATTAGCAGCTTCAGTACTCCAAGGAGTAAGATTAACACCTTCCCTGACATACAAAAATCATCATCATCATCAATGTCCTTTTCCCCATTTTCTATATGGGGTCAGGGTATCATGTCAACTGTCACCATCTCTTTCAATTCATTGCCACTCCTACATTTTTCGACAGTCATGCCTGACTCTTGCAGGTATTCTCTCGCACAATCCATCCATATATCTTTTTACTGAACATCCTGTTTTTTTTTCTCTTGACTTCTTCCTACCTGTCCCAAATCTTCTTCACCAGATTGGCTTCTGTTTTTCCTGCACATGTACCTGAATCACCATAATCTGTTTTCTTTGACCTTCTCTGCTATTGGAACTACTTTGGCTTCTCCTCTGATGTCCTCATTTCTTTGTCCCCCACATTGAGCATCCTACTACCCATCTCAGGCACTTCATCTCCTTCACCTCTAACTTCCTCAACTGCTCTGCCTTTACTGCCTAGGCTTCTGTACCATAGAGTAGTACTGGTCACACCACTGTTTTGTACACCTTACTTTTCAGCTTCTTTAGCCTTCTTCTGTCATACACTCTCCCCAACACTCTTTGCTATTTGGCTGCAGGCCCCTTGATTCTAGCATTGACCTCTTTATTCAGACTTCCCTTCTCCTCAACAATCCCTCTCAGATACTTGAAGATGTTAATATGTTCCAATATGTTCTGTTCTATCTCAGTTATCAGCTTCTTCTGATTTCCCCCGTTTGCTGCCATTACAACTTGGTTATCTTGTACTCACTTTCATCCTATGTGCTTCAGTTTTGCATCCCATTCCTGTATCCTTTCCTGAAGTTCTTGCTCATAGTCTACCTGTAATGCCAAATAATTTGCATACTGCAATGTTGTTTACCTGCCCCCCCCCAGCATGTTTGCTAATATAGCCCATCACCAGTATAAACAGCACAGGGCTCAGAGCTGAACCCTGATGTACAACCAAACACTCTCACTGGGAACCATTCTGTGAGACCAAACACTGTTCGTACTTGAGTCGTGTCCTTATACATAGCCTGCACTAATCCTACCAAGGTTTCTGGGACTTCTGACCACTGCAGGACTGCCCAAATCAGCATTCTTGGGACCTTGTTGTATACTATTCCAAGTCTAGGAATACCCAATTGGACTCTTTCCTCATCTCTGGCTTCTTCCCAACTATCTGACTCACTGCAAACATTCGGTGGGTTGTGCTGCATCCTGATCTGAATATGAACTGCTAATTTCCCATGCTGTCCACTACTCTGCATATTAATTTAACAATCACTGTTTTCAGAATTTTCATGCAGTGTGATAGGAGTCTGATAACCCCTACACTGCTCACAGTTATGAGTGTCCCCTTTGTTCTTGAATACTGGTACTAGTGTGCTTATTCTCCAGTCATCTGGGATATGCCTTTCTCTCCATACTGCTTTGGGTACCCTTAGGAGCCATTTCTCCCCTGTCTCACCCACCATATTGATCATTTCTATTGTGACCTCATCTGAACCTGCTGCTTTCCCATACTCCATTTTTGTTTAGTACTTTTCTTACTTCTAGGATGGGCTTCTCCTCTTCTATCATTGTAGGATGTGTATGGGGCAGTACAGCTTCTGTGCGGTTTTATTCATTCAGAAACTGCTGGAAGTTCCTTGATGTCCTGAAAGCTGGTGAGCAGGTTGTTGCTGGCATCCCTTATAAAAGATATCTGACTCTTCTTTATATTTTCTTTGCCTTGCAGCCTTATAGAGTTTCTCTGTGCCATCTACTGAGTCACTTTCTTGAAGCTGGGAGAGTGCCACTGAAGCCTTGTTGTTTGAAATTCCTCTCTTAGCTTCTCTGTTATCTAACTAGTATTTCTTCTTAGCCTTGACCATCTTTTCTATCTCCCACTTTTTCCCTGCACTCCTCCTGTCTTTTGATGACTTCCTGGACTTCTGCATTCCACCGCCTAGCTTTTCTTATTAACCTTGTTTCCATACCTGACTCAGCCTCATATCTGTTCTATAGTCCTCACACATGCTGTTTTGAGGTTTTGTCATTCTTTTTCAACTTCACATATTTTCTCTCCTTCCTGAGGTGCTACAGCCTGAGTAATTCCTTGAACTTCTGTGCTTTCCCTCCAGTCAGCTTCCAGTTTGTCAGCCTAATCCCTGTTGTCTTTAGAGCGTTCTCTGACCACTGCTTTGCTGCTCATTGTGGCAAGCTGTGGTTTATGCTGCGGGCTGACTGTTTCACTGAGGATGACTTTGCAATTGTTGATTTTACACCAGTGCCTTTTCCTTACTAGGAGGAAGTCTACCAGAGTTGCATGTTTGCCAGTTTTGTATGTGATCTTGTGACTGCCTCTGTTCCTGAACCATGTGTTGGCCACTATCAAGCCATTAGCCAGGCAGTAGTCTAGAATGGCCTCTCCTTCTTTATTTCTGTTAACCCACCCATGTGAACCCAGGCAGTCCTCAATCCTGTTCTGTCTGTCCCGATATCTGCATTCAGGTCAGCCATTATCAACACCAATTCCTGTTGTCCTGCTTTATCTAGTAGGTCCTGCAACTGCTGCCTGAATACACTCTTTCCCTAGCTATCACAACCCTGCTGTGGGGCTTAGGTTGATGTTATGAATACTGTCCTATCCTTAGAGGATATGTAAAAGGAGACACTTGGACTCCCCTTCAGAATCCGCTACCTCTGGTAACGACTTAGAGGATTGCAAGGGATCCCCTCATTTCCTTTCAATGCATACCTCATTTGGGGAGATATTGAGTTAATGCATCAGAGGGGTGCCAGGCCAGTTGACCAACACCTCCCAGGATGAGGCGATAGTGTTTGAGACCTATCAGATGACACCATCTACTTCCTGAGTGTCAGTCCAGCTGCAAAGCTAATTGGTGTAGCAGTTAGTCAGTTTTGGCAGAAGTCCGACAAATGTGAGGCAGCCTATTGCAAGCAAGACAAAATTCTTAATCCACCAAAAGGTAAATAACACTAGGACAAATCCCCTGTAGTAGATTCCATCATTGTGGCTGCAGTCATCAAGAGAGCTTTCTGAATATACTAGCTTTTTCCATCTCTCCCCAGTAAAGAGTCGGGTGATGGATAGACTTGGGAAGTAGGCTTGTGCTTCAATCACCTTTTCACTGAGAGCCCTGAACTATGCCAAACACATGAACAGATTTCACAGGTTCATGGAGAAATACTAGGCTATCAGTCCACAAACTATTACAAGCCTCAGACCTTGGATCTTGTATCTGTAAGGTGAAGACCTTAACAATTATGCCAGCCTTTCCCCAGAGAGTTGTCCCAAAAGGCCCTATCTATTCTGAAAGCCCCAATGACAATGGTGTCCAAGAAGCAGCTGGAAGCTAATGTCCAATATCACTATCCTTTTTATGCATCTAATGTATAATGTAGTGATAGGAGTAGCCAGGGCAACTGGTACTGGCATAATTATGAGAAACAATCCATGGCCATGCCTGTGTGACTTTGTCAGCACCTTTAAAACATCTTTCACAAATGCATCATTTGATGGGCCTTCGTTGTTTGGCCCATCTGTGAAAGAGAAAATGCAGAACAGTGAGCAAGACGGTAAAACCCTTCCTGCCATAGGAGTGGAGTTCAAGGCTCCACAGAGATACAACATGAACCAAAAAGGACCTCATTCCCTGTGGTTTCAGAAGTCTAAACATCAGTTGATGTGCATTCTTGCAGGAGTGGCCATGGCAGGAATGGCCCCTTCAATGGATGCATTCCCAGAGGTGGTCTGCTGAACTAGGGGTATTGTTGGCTGTTTTCAGACAGGAGATCTCAGAATCCTTGAAGGTGTGACTGACTGCTTCCCATTGGAGGCAGTCAGGGGTCATCTCTTCCTCTTCCCAGAGGCTATTACATTCCATGATTGGTACCCCCCAGCCCAGAAACTCATTGTCAGACATCCCACCCTGTCACGCAAAAGTGGCAGAAAGAAGGATAGCTTCTCTTCTCACCAGAAGTGTCATCCAAGAGTTCGCAACAGATCAAAGAGTGTTAGGATTTTATTTCACGTTTTTTTTTGGTTCTGAAGAAGATTGAGGACCTTAGGCCCATTTTGGACCTAAGCCTTCTGAACACAAATGTTCGCAGGACCTGATTCAGGATAGTCATGCTGCAATTGATTCTACCCTGCCTCAGAGTGAATGAATGGATATGCTCTTTGGATCTTCAAGATGCTGATCTTCACATAAAGATAACAAAAGAATTCAGGAAATTCTTATACTTATGAATAGGAGCCAGTCATTATGAGTTTGGAGTTTTACTGTTTGGTTTCATCACAGCCCCCAGGTTGTTAAATGAATGTATGGCTGTCATAACCACCCATCTGTGACTGCTGGGATAGAAGATATTCCCATATCTGAACAACTGAATATTAACTACTCCCCGATGAAGACTCTTCCGTAAGCCAGAGACTACCTTTTTCATCTTTGCCAGTTCCTGTTACTATCATTAAACCTTCAACAATTGAATCACCATCCTATTAAGAAAATTGTATTCATAGGGGTTCATCTGGACACCACTCTTGTCTATTCTATTCCTTCCCACAAGACCGAGTTCAAATTTCACAGTCTGCAGTTCAGTCCCTACTACTCTCTTCTAGCAGCCTTGGTTCTTAGACTGTTAGGCCTGATGGCATCATCATCATCATCATCAATCCTAATGGTCCACCTTGCTCACTTCCACCTGGGAATTTTGCAGTGACTTTTTAGAGATCAGCGATCACAATATATTCATCCTCTATCCAAGACTATAATCATTACAGATTCATGATGAAAGCATGTACAGTAGTGGTTACAATCTCTAATGGTTCAGGTGGGCAGACCATTCCATCCTTCAGTGCCAGTAACTACAGTGACCATGGACACATACTTCTTTGGGTGGTGGTGGGGGCAATATAAAGGAAGAATGGTCCAAAGTCTATTGATGGACAATGAGACCAACCTTCATATAAATGTCTTGGAGGTGAGGGTTGTTCTCCTACCACTGCAGGAGTTTCAGGACTGCCTTGCTCAGGGCATGACATCTATCCAAATGGACAACTGTAGTTTGATACATCAACAAACAAGGGGGAACCAGATCTTACCTCTTATGTCAGGAAGTGGTGAGGGTTTGGAAATGGGTGATAGCTTTGCATCACTTTCTGGTAGCAACACACATCCCAGGGTCCTGCGTTGCCTTGTGGAAAGGCTTAGTAGAGATCTCCTCATGCCTCGCGCATAGTTCTCTCAATCCAGAGTAGAAAGAAAGATACTCAGTCACTGAGGCACTCCGTACTGCAACACAAAATGCAGCAAGTATCTTGTCATGATTCCTCCTCCAGGACAGCCATCAAAGGATGCCATCATAGCACTGCCCCCCAGGTTCTTTATACTACCTACCTCTTCCCTTTATATCCAGATTTCTATAAAAAGCAATGAAGTGCAAAGCTACAGTCATTTTCATAGCCCCCTTCTGCAACCTTACCTAAAGAAATCAACTTGGCTGTTGGATCCTATTCAGAATATGATTTCTTAAAACCCCCCCAGGGAGCCTTACCCGGACTTTCACAACTTGGAACTAACTGCTTGGTTTCTCCAATTCCACTGATGGCCGATGATAATTCCCTCCCTACAGAGGTGGTCAGGATTTTACCAGCTTCTCAAAATGCTTCTACTCTTAAGATCTATCATAGCAAATGGAAAAGGTCTGTATCTTGGGCTTGTCCACAAAACATTAACCAATTTTCCACCCCAGTCTCAGATATTTTACATTTTCTTGCCCTCTTATTGATTCAGGCTCTAGTTTTTCTACAGTTAAAGTCCCACTGACCTCTATTCTTTGCTTACATGTTGGCTTTCAGGAGTGTTCCCTAGTTTCACATAAACTTTGCAAGGCCTTTCTAAAAGGAACTTTTTTACTGAGATCACTGATAAGAGAGCCAGTCCCTCCTTGGGATCTGAATTTTGTATTGGAGGCTCTCATAAAACCCTGTTTCAAAGCAGCCTTCTCTGCTGAACAAAAGTATGTGTCATGGAAGACGATTTTCATCATTGCCATCTCTTCAGCCAGAATAATTTCAGAACTCCATTCACGTTCATCCTCTCCTCCTTACTTGGTATTCTGTAAAAACAGAGCATCTCTGAAAATAAATCCATCTTTCCTTCCTAAGGTGGCTACTGAATTGAATATTTCACAGCCTTTTCATCTACCTGTTTTCTTTCTGAATTATGTAAACAAAGGAGAGTATATACTATATACCTTGGATGCATATAGATGGCTGTGCTTCTACCTTCAAAGAGCTAAATCATTTAGAAAAGATGATTAGCTGTTTATTTCCTTTTCCGTGAGAAAATTGGGGAAGAAAGTTTCTAAAGTGTCACTTTGGAGATGGCCATCAGGCTTCATTTCCTTTATTTACACAACCAACAGTAAAATTCTTTCTAGCAAACCAATAGCTCATTCTGGTAGAGCTACTGCAACTTCTGCAGCTTTCTTTATGGCCTCTTCAGTAGTCGATATTTGTGAGACTGCTACCTGGTCTTCCATGCTCACCTTTATATATTGCATTATGCACCCAGGGCAAGAGCATCTATTGGTGCTTCTGTCTTGAAGGGTCACCTGGAATGCATTGTAGCTTGGGATTATAACCCACATGTTGAATCTGATGGACTCAATGAATAGGATATGAAAGCTATGGACTTACCATAACAATAAATCCTTTAATTCTTGTCCATCTGTTATGGCAACCTTCCCTCAGTCCCCCTTTCCTGTCCTGTAAGACCTGAAGGATTACTTGGTTAGGCCATTTTAGTACTTATTCATGCAAAGTTATCTATTCCTAGGTCTTAGGGAGCCAAACAAGATCAGAGGTTTTAAGGGAAGTTGTGCATTATGGGAGGGGAATTTTCTTAAAGGTACTCGAGGCTGGAATACTAATACTGCTGAGTCTGATCTAACAAGCATCTCAAGGACCCACATGTTGTATTGAATGGACATGAATTGAAGGATAGTACTATAAAAGTAGATGCCCTACTTCTAACTGTTGCAGTATTTTTTATACTTGGGATATCCTGCTGATGATAGTCTAATGTCCAGTCAGCATATCAAAGCCTTTACATCTTCCTGGAATCATACGTCGGACATATGTCATAAGAGCAAAGCATAACATACATATGTGATTTATGGACACCTAATACTCAGACCTGATGTGCCCAGGAGAACCAGAGCAACCCTGGAGAAACAGTAACATGTCCATCCAGGAAGTGAAACAGAAGAAAAGGATGTAAGAGAAACTACCTCGGCCCAAATTAGGGAAACAGACAAATGAAAGGGGGCAGGAGGGAAGGACTGAAAACTGCAACATTGAGAAGTAGGACATCTACTGTTATGCTAAGATCTTACACAACTGTACTATGTCCTCCTTATCAGTGCTGTGGTATTCTTTATACTTGGGAGAATACAAAAGCTGTTGTAAAGTATGGGAGGAGGAAGGCAGAGAAGAGAATTCTACAAACCCAGGAAAGATATCCCTGGCCCTGGAAATGATATCCAACTTATAATGTTTGGTAAAAGTGTGGGCAGAAGACCAACTAGCAGCTTCTCAGATGGCTCTAGTATCCAGACCCTTGAAAAAAGCACCAGAGGAAGGTACTGCCCTTGTAGAATGAGCACAAGCTGAAGGAGAAAGCTGTTTGTCATGAAAACTATAACAAAAGGAAATGGCATTACAGGTCCAGGAAGAAATGGTTTGCTTAGACACTACCAAACCCAATTTCCTGGCATGAAAGGAAGTATAAAGTTACTCAGATTTTCTGATACATTTTGTCTTTTCCAAGTAATATCTGGACTGTTTGTGTAAATCCAAGGTGTGTAGTACACTCTCGCTAGCAGACTGTGGAGAAGGAAAAAAGGAGGGAAGATGAGTAGACTGATTCAAGGACAAATTAGTAACCACCTTGGGCATAATAGAATAATTAGTATGAAAAGACACCCTGTCCTTGTTTAAAACCAAAAAAGGAGGAACTGCCATGAGAGCTTGAACTTCAGAAACTCTCTCTCGGCAGAAGAGCCACCAACAGTACAGTACAATGCTGCAGAGATTAAGAAAAGGCAGGCTCAAAAGGGACTGAGTCAGTTTTTCAAGAACAAAATTAAGGTCCCAAGAAGGAAGAATAGGCTTTCTTTGGGGCCTGATATAAAGGATGCCTTTCAGAAATTATTTGATTTGAAAACTAGAAGCCAAGGGTGGACTCAAAGGCAGACAGGCAGAAATGGCTGACAAATGAGCTTTAACAGAAGACTATGCCAATCTAGTATTAAGCAATTTACACAAATAAGAAAGGACTGTAGGGAGCCTCACAAAAAAGGGTCCCGGACGGTCATTCCTTAGACACCAAATTAAAAATCTCTTTTATTTAGCCACATAGGATTTTCTAGTTATTGATTTTCTGGTGTCCTGCAAAACTTGAAGCACATCCTTGGAAAACTAATGCCTGAAAGGAATCAAAACCCTATCACTCAAAGTATCAGCTGAGGTGTGGATAAGTGAGGATCAATGAGAGACCCCTTGTCTTGCATGAGAAGATCCATCCTGTGAGGTGTCTTGTGATGATTGCTCCTGGTCAGGTGAAAAAGAAGGGGGAACTAGTGCTGTCTCAGCCAAAAGGGAGTCACCAGCAAGATTTTGGGTGTGCCCTACATGATCTTGTGCAAGGTCCTGGGAAGTAGAGGAAGAGAAAGATAGGTATACAGGAACATCCCCTTCCAAGAAAAAGACATGGTGTCCACTTTCCAAGAAACACTGGAATTTAAACTCGGGAACAAAACTAAGGAAGTTGTCAGTTCAGAGCGAAGGCAAAAAGATGTACTTGTGGCATACCCCACCGATGTACAATGTCCAGCAACTCCTCTCTATGAAGCATCCATTTGTGAAGATGTGTCCTTATATGCTCAAAGAGTCTGCCACTAGACTGTGCTCTGAAGGGATGTAAACCACCTGATGAACCAAATGATGGCAGATTGCAAAATCCCAAGCCTAAACGGAAAGCCTGCAAAGAAGATAAGATTTGGTGCCCCCCTGCTTGTTGATGTAGCACATCACTGTGGTATTTTCTGTAAACGCCTTTAGAGGACCTGGAATCCAAAGAGAGTGAAAGGTCCAAAGAGCTGATGTGGTCTGATATCTGCTGATAAACCAAAGATGCTGGACTTTCAGATTGTTGTCTGAGGGAGTTTCTCAACCTTGTTCAGAAGCATACGTGTACAGCCTTTGTGTAGGAGCAGAAACCTGAAAAGGCAGACATGGATTTAGGGAGATCTGCTGAATCAACCAGTGGAGTTTGAATTTGAGACAGGGTAAAAGCGGGACTAGAAACTCCACAGGGTGGTAGTGTTGGAGCCAACAGAATCGAGATACCACTGGAATTTTCTCAAGTGGAGTTTAGCAAAAGAAACCATAGGAATGGTTGATACCTTGAACCCTAGGGCTTGGAGAAATTCCCCTGCAAATAAGCAGTCAAAGTGAGAACATTGGTAGGCATAAGAGAATCCACCACTGGATGGTATGAATCCTGCAACCCAAAAATACTTGTTCTGAGGGGGAGTCAACACTGACTTTTTCAGATTGACAGTAACTCACACACTGCACAGGAGAAGCATAGTGAAGTGTAAATTTTGAACCTAAAGCTGTTAAGAGGGGGTTTGAATTTGAGGGTCATCCATAAAAGGGAATATTTGGATTCCTTAAAGTCTACAGAAAGTTACCACAGGGGCCAGACATTTGGCAAATACCCTTGTAGCTGTTGCAATACCAAAAGGCAAAGCAGAGAACTGACAATGAATGAAGAAAAGAGAAACATAAAAATTTGCTGAAAAGAGGGTGAATAGGAATATTGAGCTAAGTATTCTTCAAATCTGAGGAGACTAGAAAAGCCTGGGGAAGCAAAAGGGGGGAAAGGATGTGAAGAAACAACAGTCTGAAGGAAGGAACATTGGGAAAGGTGTTGAGAAGGGACAGGTCCAGAATGGGGCCTCCATGTTCCCTTTGTGGGAACCAAAAACATTTTGGAATAAAATCCTGTTGCCTCTTGAGACAAGGGAACTAGTTGGATGGTTTCCTGTCCTACCAGATCCCACAGGAGCAGAGGAAAATGTGGAAGCTGTTATGGAGAAGGCTTAGAGAGAACATTAAATAGCAGAAGGGACTCACCAAAGCATAAAATAAGCATGTTTGATGATAGAAAGAGCCAAGGCATCTGTGGTTATCTGTTGCCAAAACAGGAAAGAAATGGTTAGCCTGAGGGACAAAGGAATCTGGCTGAGGGGGAGGGTAGGCTGGATGTCAGAAAGAGGCAGATTTATCAGGAAAAGGTTTTTGGCCACTAGAGCTCTGAGTGGGCTTATCTGGAAAAATCTGCTTAGAAACGCACTTACCTCTAGCAGGTTGTCTAAGCAGGCTATAGACAAAGGAAGATTTTGAAAGATAGTTTCTCCTGTACCTCAGTTCCATAGAAACTAACATTTGTTTGAGGTCCTGAATAACCTTACCCATATCTTGAAAGGGTTTTAAACAATTCTGTAGCAGCAGTGCCAAGTTTGGTTTAATATCCTCAGGTAAAGCCTGCAGACACAACCAGGAATATCTCCTCATTACAGAGCCAGGTACGGTTGCCCTTTAGGAGGCATCAGCAGCATCATAGCTGCATTTAATGAAATTCCGAACCACCTGAGAGGCAGATCTCAGTAGAGAGAGAGAGAGAGAGAGAGAGAGAGAGAGAGAGAGCAGAAGTCGTACTGTCCTTATGAGGCATGTCATTGAACCCCCCACCCCCAGCTGGAATAGAAGAGCTAGGACATATGTAGTCATGTGGGACTGATAATTAATGGCTCTAAAAGCCAAAAGTAGCAGAAGTATACAGTTTTTTTCCTATACCACCCCATAGCACGGCTGTCCTTTTCAGAAGGCAGAAGCTTGAAAGGGTAAATCAGTTTGGATGGCTTATCTGTGAACATGGAAACAATAGGGAAGAGGGATTGGCATAATGGTTAAAGTGTTTACCTCACAGACCAAAAGTACAAGGTTTGATTCTCACCTTTGGGTGGGAGATTCGTATAATATTTAAGGTATTTAATTTACAGGCACAAAGCAGAGGGTTTGATTCTCGCATGAGGTAATTGGTTAGGCTTAAAATAGCCCACAAGAGTAGTTACCATAGTACTAATCTATGAACCTATGAACAGTAGGATCAGACCGACTTTTATACAGGTATTTATGATCCCAGGTACCTTGTTAAATCTAACTGTCTTCTTATGGTCGAGAGCATACTTCTCAACCTCTAAGGTCAAGAAATCTGGACAGAGCCATATATAATGGGGGGCAAAGGCCAAAAAGTAGGGACAATTTTTAAATATTGCTCTTACAAACATAGAAAGTTGATAGAATGACAGATTTTGCATTAGCATGAATTTTCTGATTTTTGCTCAGTGATCATTTTGACAACCGTTGAATCCCCTTGTGTGGATTTAACTTCAGTGCTTTTTAGGCAGACATGTACTGTAATGCCTGTGGTTCACATTGTCACTCTTTCACTACAGAGGTGGTGGTTCTGTCACATGCTTGATGTTTATCCATGCCACATTACTAATGTACTGTAGGACAAGAACCCCTTTGCACCTGTTGATGACGCCAGGCCAAGTGTTATGCATGTCATATATTTTAGTTTTCTGCACGCTACTTTAGTAGAGCTGATACATGTCTTGAGAGCATGTGAGGACATTTAGGAGTGACACAAAAACCATGCAATCTAGAAGGAAGGTGGGTGGTGGTTTAGTTATAACACTTTATGCATGCATGGCTACATCTCTTGGATATAAATATGCTTCTATACGTATACCACTCTTGCTGTTTTGTCAAGCCTCATTTCATTCTTTCCATATTCCCTTAATATTCAGATAGCTGCAGATCTTGGTGTCATCTGTAAAGAGGCTTACATTCACATTGTTTGAGCCCTTTGATCCTCTTGGTGAGGTACTTTTGGGGTCTTTCCATTTGCTGCAGGTGTCTGGTAAGGTTCACCCAAAAGGAGCATTGTACTCAATTATGGGCCTGATGAGGGATGAGTAAAGAGGCAAGATGACCTCCCCTGATCTAGATGTGAATCCCTTCATGATTAGGTGGGCTATATAAAATGTTTTTCTAACCACTTTGTCCACGTGGTTGTCAAATGAGAGATTGCTATCAACTTGGGTCCCCAGGTCCCTAATTACTTTTTCTGTACTTAATGGATTACCACCGATGTGGTAATTTGTGGGCACTTTGTTTTTGCCAAAGGGGATGACCATACACCTTTTGGCGTTTAGCTTGAGGCCATGGCTCTGGCACCAGTTGTCTGTTTCTATGAGGCCCTTTTGGAGGATGCTTGTATCGGCTGGAGAGTCGATTATGGTGCCCAGTTTGCAGTCATCTGCGAACTTGGTCAGCCACAGTCCTTCTGTGTTGGCCTGTACCTCCGAGAAATATATACAGAACAAGAGAGGTCCCAGGACTGAGCCTTGTGGGACGCCACTTGTAACTGGTTTGGAGTCTGACATGGTTTCAGCAATTCTAACCATGTGGGTTCTGTCCTTGAGCCAGTTTGCAACCCATCTAGTGACATAGGGGTTTATATTTAAGCTGGTGAGCTTATCTATAATGCCCGAGTGGGGTATTGTATTGAAGGCTTTTGCGAGGACCAGGTAGGTTGTGTGGACCACCTTCCCCTCGTCAGTGGCCTTGGTGACTGTTTCAAAGAAATCAACCAGGTTTAAGAGGCAGGATCTGCCCTTAACAAAGCCGAACTGGGTAGGATCCAGTGTCTGTAGGTCCCCAATATCTTTATTTATGAGGTCCATGATGATCCTTTCCATAGCTTTGCAGACCAAGCTAGTCAGGCTTATGGGGCGATAGATGTTCTTCATTCCACATTGCTGCAGTCCTAACCATTGGGGGGTAGTCCGCTGTCCAGTCGGCCCGAATACCAAAGTATATGGCTGACGTCGGTCAAGGCGCATTAGACTGATGTCAGGACATCAGGGTACTAATGCGCATGACCGACGTCATATCCTCAGTCTTTTTTGCCGCATGGTCCGATGCAGAAGCAGTTTTGCGAGTGCAGGTTGGCGTTCTGAAAGTTTCCGAAGTCGGAGTTTCAGACCGAATCAAAGTTGGCTAAGTACCCCGTTGGGGAACATTTTGTTTTTTTCTTGCCTCAGTATTTTACCGGATGTCAGAAAAAGTGAATAACTGTATTTCTTGTGGGAAGCAGATACCTCATAGGGATTACCATACTTTGTGTATACCTTGTTTAGGGCCTGAGCACGACGTTGTTGGTTGCCGTTCTTGTGCTAGATTTAACAAACGCACTATTAAGAGAAGGTTAGACTGTGCCAGGTTAGTGTTTGGGAAGCGTTGTAATTATAAAATGCCGTCGGATGCTCCGACGCCCGCTTCGTCCAAAAAGCGCAAGGACAAAACAGCAAAGCCTAGGGTTGATGAACCGGCAGTCCCGGACGTCGGTTCTTTAGAAGGCTCAGTGGAGCCAGAGGTTTTGCCAGGAGTTTCTTTGGAGTCTCAGGCAGAGACTTTAATGTTACAGGATGTGCCCTCTCAGGACATAGGCCAGGCTGAGGGGGCTTCTCAGGTAACTGTTCTTCCCTCTCTTCCCAAGGTAGTTAGAGCCTCTCCTTCTGTTTCCAAAACTTCTTTGAGAGGCAGGCCAAGTTTAGCTTCAGTGGGGGCTTCTCCTAGCACTTCAGGTTCTGTGCCTAAGAAACATATGCTTAAAATGGCAGAAGATTTAATTACTATGATTAGAGGCTCTATGCCCCCTCCTGATAAGAGGCCTAGGGTGGAACCTGAGTTTGAGAGTTTTGAACAGTGTTCAGAGGCTTCTGAGTCTTCTGCGGAAGACTTGCAGGAGTATCCTCCTTATTCTGATTCTGATGTGGATGATTCCACTCCTACAGCTTCTCCTCCTGAGGATTTCTCATTTTCAGAGACTCTGCATTCCATGAGGGAGCACTTTAAATGGGAAGGCCAAGATTACTCTGATTCCAGGAAAAGGCTTAGGGAATTCTTATTTTTACCCCAGCATAGGCCCTTAGCTATACCTCCTGTGTTGAATGTGGTGGAAGATGTTTTGCAGAGGCTTCCCTGAACCCTGATTCTTTGCCTCCTGCCCCTGTTAAACCTGATAGGTACTATAGGGTGCCTGAAGCTCATAAGTATCTGTTTAAGAGTCCTAGGGCAGACCCGGAAACTGTTTCTCAGGGGCCTAAAGGTGTTAAGGCCTCTGTTGTTAAAAATCCTGTTCCCACTGATAAAGAGGCAAGGGCTTTGGATAGGTGGGGAAAGAAAGTGTATACTTCTTCCACTTTAGCCATGAGAGCGTTGAATTGTCAGTTTCACATGCTAAAATATCAAAATTATCTCCTTTCACAATTGAAATCTAAGGTGGATGCTTTGGCGGAAGGTATAGAGTGTAAAGAGTTGCTGGATTTAGTTCATGTGTCTGAACAAGTGGGTAAGCATTCTTTGCAATGTGGTTTTGATGCTGTGCAGGCCGCCTCGAGGGTGGCTGCCACTAGTTCTGTTCTTCGCAGGCATGCCTGGTTGAGGGATCAGAATTTAGCAGAGCATGTTAAGACTAGGATTTTGGATGCTCCTTTACAGTCTGATGTGTTATTTGGTTCGCCTGTGGAAGCAGTCTTAAAGAAAATGGAGGACAAAGCTAAGTCTATGCAAACTGTTAAAGATTTTTTGCAGGTGCAGCCACCGAAGTTTAGTAGAAATTGGCCTACTAAGGGATGGACATATCCTGCTTATGATTCCCAGTCTAGGGGTAGGTCTCGACGTAGTAGGGGCAGAGCTCAAGGTTCTTTTAGGCCTAGAACAGGGGGTTCACCTGCTCAGACTTCTGGTGAGGGCAGGGGTCAGTCCTTTCGTAAACAGACCCAATGACCTGCCTTTTCAGCTGCCAGTAGATTCTCGTCTGGCAGCTCCTTTGGGAGGAAGACTGTCTCTTTTCAAAGAAAATTGGGATTTAATCACTCAAGACAGATGGGTGTTGGATATCATTCACCACGGTTACAGGTTTTATTTCCATACATTGCCCCCTTTCAAAGGCATGCCAGACGTTCCCCCTCCACAAAGGAAAGAGGCTCACAATCAAATTTCTCTGTTACTCCAAATAGGGGCCATTCAGCCAGTCCCTGTACCAGAAAGGGGCCTAGGATTTTATTCTCGCCTGTTCCTAGTACCAAAGAAGGGGAACACGTGGAGACCAATTCTGGATTTATCTATCCTCAACACTTATCTGGACATTCCCAAGTTCAAGATGTTGACGTTACAACAGCTTTTACCTCTGCTGGGCAAAGATCATTGGATGGTAACTTTAGATCTCAAGGAAGCTTACCTTCATGTGCCTATAACACTAAGTTGCAGGAAGTATCTGCGTTTTCGAACTGGAAATTCTCATTATCAGTTCTCTGCATTGCCCTTTGGCTTATCTACTCGCCCAGAGTATTCACAAAGGTTCTGGCTCCAGTGATAGCTTACTTCAGGCTAAAAGGAATTCCAATCTATCCTTACTTGGACGACTGCCTGATTCTGGCTCAAGAAAAGGAAAACCTTCTACAGCATCTGGAATATGTCATAGCAGTGCTAAGATGCCTAGGGTATTCTGTGAACGAAATAAAGTCCAGTCTAGTACCCTCTCAAGACATGTGCTTTCTGGGTGTGAGACTGAATACAGCAGCCCAGATGGCCTTTTAACCCCGGACAAACAAAAGAATCTTTCCAGTTACTTCCATCAACTATCTCTTCAGTCCGGGCTGACTGCAAGGACAGTCCTTCAAGCCTTAGGATTCATGGCATCTTGTATTCTGGTGCTTCCCAATGCCAAACTGCATATGAGGAAGCTGCAATGGTATCTCAAAATGTGTGGACACAGCACTGCCAGGATTTGGACACTGTCATTCAAATAATACCTTGCATTCAAAAAGAATTTTTGTGGTGGGCTCAGGAATGTCACCTAAACAAGGGACTCTCTGTGACCCGGCCAGAGGCGAGTCAGATTTTAACGACAGATGCCTCGGACATTGCTTGGGAGCTCATCTAAATGGAAAGTGGATACAAGACAAGTGGCCTGCCAGACTACAGCATCTACATATCAACATGAAGGAGATGTTAGCAGTCCAGTTTGCATTAATGGCTTTCAAGGAGTTACTTCTTCCTGGGCAGGTGTTGATTCTAACAGACAACACAACTGTCATGTGGTACATCAACAAACAAGGGGGAACACATTCTTATCCTCTATGCAGGCAAGCAATGATTTTATGGGAGACTGCGCTCAGCTTGCGACTAACTCTTCAGGCAAGGTTTCTGCCGGGAGCACAGAACTCCTTAGCAGATGTGTTAAGCAGACAAATCATGGATCCCCACGAGTGGAAACTGGATCTTCATGTATTTCAAAAACTGACAGTGTCATGGGGAACTCCAGACATAGATCTGTTCGCTTCTCCACTAAACCACCAGCTGCCAAAGTTTTGCACAAAGAGGTTTCATCACACAGCTTGGAAAGTGGATGCTCTTTCTTTCAGTTGGAAAAATCTTCATGTGTATGCTTTTCCACCTCTGCCTCTTCTCCCAAAGGTGCTTCTAAAGGTCAGACAAGACAAGCCAAGGATGATTTTAATAGCTCCAGATTGGCCTCGGCAGCACTGGTACCCATTACTGAGGAGTCTGGTAAGGAAGCCTCCATGGCCTTTACCCTTGATTCCACACCTGTTGTCTCAGAGGGACGGTCACCTGCTCAATGTCAAGCTTCAATCTCTTCATCTAACAGCCTGGCATATTCTGTTTTGAAAGACAGCAGGTCTCAACTTCCTCAACAAGTTTTAAATGTGATTATGGAAGCCAGAAGACCTAGTACAAGGAAAGTGTATGCAGAAAAATGGAAGAGATTTTTATTTTGGAGTGCAGCAAACAATTTGGAGATTTCTGAGCCTAATTTGAGTGTGGCTCTTCAATATCTTACTGAGTTATTGGACAAAGGTTTGTCTTTCTCTTCCATTAAGATTCATGCTGCAGCAATTTCAGCTCACTATGATTGTGACCCACCATTGTTTTCGCATCCTTTGTTCAAGCAATTTCTTAGAGGGGCAAAGAATATAAGACCCCCGTGAGCTCCTACTCCTGCTTGGGATCTCAATTTTGTGTTGGAGAAACTTACTCTACAACCTTTTGAGCCTCGGCTACTGCTGAATTGAAATATTTGTCATGGAAGACTGCTTTTTTGTTGGCCATTACTTCTGCAAGAAGGGTTTCTGAGTTGCAGGCCCTTATGGCAGTAGAGCCCTTTTTGATTTTCCATAAGGATAGGGTATCATTACGTACTAATCCTTCCTTTATGCCTAAGGTGGTTTCTAGTGTGGCTTTAAACCAAACTATTCATTTGCCTACTTTCTATGCAGATCCCCAAAATAAAGGGGAAAAGATTTTGCACACTTTAGATGTACATAGGCAGTTGCGTTATTATTTAAGCAGGACTAAGGATTTCAGGCAGTCTCAGCAATTGTTTGTTTCTTTTGCTTTGAGTTCTCAGGGCAAGCCTGTGTCTAAGCAAACTATTTCTAAGTGGATTGGGTTTTGCATTTCATTTTGTTACTCCCATCATGGCAAGGAGATTCCAGCTGGGATTAGGCCTCATTCCACTAGGGCTACTGCCACTTCAACAGCATTTCTAAGGGGTGGCAACTAAGGATATTTTGGAGGCAGCTACTTGGAGTTCAGTGCATACTTTCTCTAAGCATTACCACCTTCCTCTCTACTCTAAATCTAGGGCTGGTTTTGCCACAGCTATTTTGCAAGGCATGTTGACAGCTCCTGCTTCCTTATGATTTGCCAGCCTCCCTTACCTCTGCTTTGGGATTCTACCCAATGGTTAGGACTGCAGCAATGTGGAATGAAGAACATAGTACAGTTTTGTACCTACCATAAATGTAGATGTTCGAGGATCCACATTGCTGCAGTCCAATCCTCCCTCCTTCCCCTCTGTGTTTAGGGGTGGTGGTGTGGGCTAATATTCTTGTACATTTGTATATATTGTATATATGTTTGATGCAGGGCTTTTTGGTGTTTTGGTTTGGGCCTTGTCTTTTTAGGGTCTTCTGACATCTGGGGCAAGAAAAGACTGAGTATATGACGTCGGTCATGCGCATTAGTACCCTGACGTCCTGACATCAGTCTAATGCGCCTTGACCGACGTCAGCCATATACTTTGGTATTCGGGCCGACTGGACAGCGGACTACCCCCCAATGGTTAGGACTGCAGCAATGTGGATCCTCGAACATCTACATTTATGGTAGGTACAAAACTGTACTTTTCCAGGATCCGTTGAGGCACCACCTTTGTGGAGAGGGACCACTGTTGCTGTACGCCACTCTTTGGGTAGATATCCTGTAGTAAGGCTGAGATTGAACAGTAGTTTTATGTTTGGGTTTAGCTCTTCTTGGAGTTCATGTAGTACTCAGCCCGGGACACTGTCTGATCCCATTGATGCTGTGTTTTTTGCTTTGGAGAGGGCAGCTCTTACCTGAGCATCTGAGATGTCAGGAGGGCAGCACTCTGCTGGGATAGATATTTGCCCTTTTGGTGGGGAGGGGGGGGAGACGTTTCCACTGAACCTGTCAGCTAGGATGTTGGATGTTGGGTTCAGTGTATTTTTTGTCATTTTGGACTAATTCTGAGCATATCTGGGAATTCCCACCCAGGTTCCTAACATAACTAAAGAAAGCGTTGTGATTATCCTTAGTGTCCTGTGCAATTTTTCTCCCGAAGCTGGCCTTAGACGATTTTATGAGTGCCCATAGTTTTTGCTAATACTGATCAGAGATGCCTTCCCTTTTTGGGATTTTGCTCTATCATGTAGTAGCTTCCTCCTTCTATTGTATAGTTTGTTTATGTCTGGGGTCCACCAGACAGGACATCTGCATTTGGAGGATTGGGTCTTGGTTTTATTTGGGATTGCATGATCCATGCATTCCTGAAGGTGTTCATAGAATGCGTTTATAAAGGATTCTGCGGTCTGGGCCGTATTTTCCACAGGCCCGGGGGCTTTCAAGGATTCCACCTTGGGTTTGAGGAGTGTGAAATTTGCTTTAGAGAAGTTTTTCACTGTGGTTTTCAGGGCAGGGGGTGGAGTCGGGATGTGAATATCCAGTGAGATTAGTTTATGGTCTGATCTTACCAGTGAGGGATACACTTCTGGTCTGGAGCATAGAGTCCCCATGTTGGTGATGATCAGGTCCAGTATGTTTTCCCCTCTTGTGGGAGTGGTAACAAGTTGTTCCATAGCATTTGAGTTTATAAATTCGAGGAACCTTTGGGCTAGGGTGTTGGAGCTAGAGTAATGCTCCCAGTCTATGTTTGGGTAGTTGAAGTCGCCCAATATAATGGTGTTTGGAGAGACCTTCTTATTTTCCAGTGTTCTCAGGAAGGCCGAGTGGGGTTCTTGGGTTTGGGAGGGTGGTCTGTAGCAGGCTATAAACTGGAAGGCAGTTTTACCCAATGTTAGTTGCACATGGATAGTCTCTGATGCTTCGTGTTGTGCCACCAACCTGGAGGTGTGGGTATCTTTGACGAATATTGATACTCCCCCTCCTTTTGTGGTTCGGTCTAAGTTTTGGGGCTGAAAAGCATGGTATGAGGTATAACCTGGTAGTGCTGGGGTGCTCTCGGGAGCCTTGAACCAGGTTTCTGTTACTGCACAGATATCGATGTTCTCCATGGTAAGGAGAGTTTCGAGTGCGTGCATCTTGAGGTTTAGACTTCTGGCGTTGGGTAGCATTACTCTTAGTTTCTTATCCCTTGATATATTTTGCCTGTAAAATGCTTCCTCCAACACATTTACATGCACTACAGCAACTTTGAAACATTAGGCAGAGGAACTGTTTTACATCAAAAATATATAAAAAAATAGTAATAAAAATAAATAAGTAAAATACAGCAATTTTACAAACAGTCCATTTTTTAAGCGCACTTATGCCCTCCAGGGTGGGGGTTATTGTGGAAATAACACCCTTACAGTGGTGTAGAAGCCCTCCACCCATGGCTCTGGTCCTCAGAACCCCCCTGGGCGGGCGTTATTTACACAATAACCCATCCTGTTGGGCATTATTGCTTGCATATTAGCAATGAGGAAGAACTAAGTCTGAAACATCTACTTTTACAGTGATAAGTCCCATTAACTATATTTATTTGATTACAGACACCAAATATTCCAATCATGTAATTTCTTTCTGTTTGGTCTACATTCCTGTTTCAGTCATTTCACTGGTGCAGTTTTGGTCTTTTTTGTTATGACTATACAATTGTAGTAGTGTTCTTTGTTTTTTCTGTATGGTTAGTTTTACTGATATTAGGTTGATATTTTTCCTTTTTGATGCAAGTTTTCTGAATATTTGGAATCATTTTGGTGTTTTTGTTGTTGTAGTGCTGCTGTTTTTTTCATTATTCTGTTTTGAAGTATGTTTTTGAATATGTGCTTTCATTTTTATACTTGTTTGTATTTTTATTGTTGTAATATATTTTGGAGGATATTCAGACATGATTCCGCTATGTGAAACACTACTTAAAGTGGTCTGGTGTTTTTATTTAAACTTTTGTGGTTTCACAGAATGGGGATAAAGTGGCTAGGTATGCATATTGAAATTGGGAAGTTGTTTTTTATTTATTTTATTTATTTACATTTTGTTGATTAGTGTAACCCTACTGGCAGTGCTAATTTTCAAATGGGACATGGGAAGAATATAAAACAGAGAAAATATAATATTAACAGTAAAAAGCATAACATGTTGTAGCAAATAAGGATGTGGATAAACAATCATTGTGTGAACAAAAAATGTGCAAGTGTTGTAAGGTACCTGTAGAAATCATTGCAAAAAAATTAAAAATGAAATTCTTACAATACAGTTTGTCTATCATACGAGGTACCAAGTGGTACTAATCGTTGTTGTAATTGTGGTACATTTTGTCATAGGACAAAGGTTAAGAGTTAAGCTAGAGGGAAAGAGGCAACCTAAGTAGTGTGAATTAGGTGAAGGGAGCTAGTTGAAATTGGATGGGTGTGGGATGAGTGCGATATATCAGGAGAATAAAGTTAGGTAAAGTCGTAGAAGTTAAGGGAAAGGTGTTTCAGATGTGTGGAAAGAATTGATAAGGGAAATGTAAGGAAATGCAGACAGAAATGTAGTTGTGTATAGGAAATGTAAAAAGAATGTGTATACAACATGAAGTGCCACAAGAGGATAGACATTTAATGACAATGTATGATTATGTTGATGAAATTAACTACGGAAATATGCCAAGGGGAGTTGAAATGTTAATACAAGGTGGGGGTGTACACAGGACTAGATAAGCTAGCATTGTACAGATATGCATGAATGTTTAAGTGACATGGAGTTACCAACTTCTCATGATGAGTATTTTCGTTAACTTCTCTTAATTCTTGAAGCAGTGAGTTCCACAAAATAGCTAGGAAGAAGCTTGCAACTCAGTAGTAATGTAAATTAAACATATTCTAAAATAGATGACTGAGAGATTTTTGTCAGAGAATCTAAGGTGAATGTTAGTTTTGTACTAATTCAACAGAGAATTAAGGGAAGGGCATTTCCAGCTGTGTATGATTTTGTTGGAAAATGTGAGTTAGGTGTTGGTTGGTTTTATTATTTAAGAATATTCATCCTAGTTTATGTAGTATATCTTATGTGTGCAAACTCTCCACTGGCTGTGCACCGAATGTCGCTATCTTGTAATAGATTCTAATTTATGGAATATGGTGTTGTTGCGATTGCTTATGGCAGTGATTCTGTATAGGAGTTCAGTCACAAATAGTGATTTAACTAAGTTTCTTTATAAGAAAGGGCACAAAGCCTTCTATGTACCTCATGCACTGCATTGCTGATATGCTTAGAAAGTGTGAGTTTGTCTATAGTTACTTCCAGGTATTTATGGTGATCATCTTTCTGAATAATTATGTAATTTATCATTATGACACTTGGAATAGTCATTGTGTCTTTATGTCCAGGTGTCATACATTTGGTGTTCTTTTCATTAATTATAATTGCCTGGAGCCATAACATAAGAATATTGACTGTTGCATGCATAACATGTGGAGTGCAAATAAATGTGGAATCAGTGGCATGTCTATGTGTATGACGGCATGTGTCATTTAAAACAACAGTGTACAGTAACAGATCTCATGTGGCACAGTTCTGGTACACTGTTTGGGTTCTAACCTTTAAGTAACATTTGAACCAATGAGCAACAGTAGGCGTTCAACCTAGAGTATGTAGTATTTCTAAAAGTATGCTGTGATTTACTGCATCAAATGAATTTGAGATATCCTAGGGAAAAAAAATAGTTAGATTGCGTTCCTCACACCCTGAAGGTAAATAATTTGATATTTCAACAAGTGTAGTGTATTATGTATGTAAGTGTTTGTGTTTGTTCATTTGTGTTTCTATTTTTCTTCATTAACCAGTTTAGAGCATTACTCCCAGTGGACCATTTTCAGGTTTAGTATGGGTCAACAGACATAGAAGTAAAGCAAATAAACAATGAAATTAGTTAATACTAACCAGGTAATAAAAGACAAATGAATAAAAAGTTGTTATTAGTTTTTATCCCACTTTTTATAGTATTCTTTCTAGTATTATGGAGAGGGGACTGAGGATAGAAATTGGTTACTACCTTTCTGCTTTATGTGTTGCTGCCTTTAGATAAAGTGATATTTTTTAACTCCATCCAATGGATGGGAATTGGGAAGTGTCATTCTATTAGGATTCTGTTAACAGTAGCAGTTAATGAGTATGAAATTTGATTAGATATTAATTTTAAGAAGGCTGTTGAACGTTTGTCCATTGGTGGTGATTCACGTGACTTGACTTTTTGCAGTAATTTCTTGGTTTATTTCACTGTGACTAGTTTGAATGAATAAAGTGGTGAAGAAGAGATGGGTTTTGTGCTGAGAACTGATGAATTATAGTCACTGGTAGTAGAGCATTTGTCAGTGATTGTTTTAAAGCAAGTAACTAATGTATGACTGTGGCTTGGTCATTAGGCAGAGTTAGTGGATTATTGTCAGTGATATGGGTATTCCATTAGCTTCTTAACAGAATTTAAAAAGGCAGATGGGTTATTTTTATTTGTTTACTAAACCAGCACTAAGTGGGTGCTTAAGCTGCATGTAAATAACACGTATTGCCGAATAGCAAATGGTTTCTGGATACATTTCCGTGAATTAAAATTCAGATGATGTTTGTCTAGTTTTACAATGAAACCATAACATCCAAACAAAAATATCTCTAAGCACATTTGAGTTTCTTCCATTTCGACTCATATGAATGCATTAATACATGATAGTTTGAATTGTACTGCATTGTAGTAACAGTAAGGGTCAGGCACATTCAAACATTCCTAATGTTTAGATAATGTAAGCTAATTCTGTGAAACTTTGTTCAAAGGGGAAGTTGCTGGAAAGGATTGAAACACATACAAAAAAATTATAAAACCTGAACTCTGTTCTAGCTATAGCCCTACCATACTACATCTCCTGAAATCCTTTTCAGTCTTTTTTTTTTCAACTGATCACAATTTTGTGTCAGTTGAGTCTTCCACTCTTCAAAACAGTGTTTTGGTTTTCTAATTTATTTTATCATTTGCTGCTTCTAATTTCTTTTCGTTCTGGTAATTCAGTTACTTTATTCTTATAACATCTTTCCCCTTTCTCTATAGTTGGTCTGTATAGCCCTTGACATCTGTTTTATCTTATATGTTCAAATACCGAAAGCCTTTCCCCACCAGGAGTGTGTCTGACTTGCCATCTAATATTCAATTTTCAAATGAAAAATGGAAAACTGCAAATGTTTTTATAGTTGTATTCCAACCCAGTCAAAAAAATCCAAAGATGCATGGTCATAAATCATAACTTAATGGGTATACACTGACCTAACCATAAATGCATGCTTTATTGTAATACAACTCTCATCTATCTGGATATAACTTTAAATCTGCTCAAATACTAAGTGTATTATATAAAACTTTGTGCACTGGTTGATAGATCATGGCACTAATATAAACACCCACATAATGACTCCTCCTTGGAAGCTTTGATAGTTTAGTCCACCTTGCATTTCTTTCACATGATTGACTATATTTCATTCTCCCATAAATTGAGGGACTCTTTCGATGTCCTAAGGTGTTTCACCTCTGATTTGTATATTGAGAATGTATTGTTTGCTTGTATCGATGTTGGTGATCTATTTGGTTGCATTCCATTGAGGGAGGGTTTGCAGAGTTTTTCTGAGGAATTTTAGGGTGCTCCACTGTAACAGCTACGGAATGTACAATTTTGATGAATTTAATAGTTTGTACTTGATGGTAATTTTGCATATTTCCATGGTGAGTATTACAAGCAGGTACAAAGATTCGCAGTGGGCACTGTATGTGCCCCTGTTTTTACTATCATTGCTGTGTGGGCTTGGGAAGAAAATTTTGTTTTAAATTCCCATTTTAAGTATAGTTGGCTTATGTACATGAGATTCCTTGACAGCATTTTTATTTTATGGAAAGACTGCCGTTAAAAGTCAAAGGAGTTTTTTGACTATATGAACTCCACTACTGATTATTTTAAGTTTATATATACGATTTATGATAATTTTTGTAACTATTTGGATGTCCATATTTATAAGGAAGATGACCAATTTAAATTAAGTATCTGTAGAAAACTCACCTTCTCAAATTCATACCTGCATTTTCAGAGCTGCCACCCTCTGTTTCAAAAGAAATCCTTGGTAAAAAGGCCGTTTGTCCAAATTCAAGGATGGATCTAATGTTGTTAATCGGTTCCGGGCTCCTCAGAACCGTGTTGGCCAAATACCAGGCTCACATACACCAAACACTCTTGAGCTAAGCTGCTACCCACAATGCCCTTCTCCCAATTACCTCAGATCTCATTTGCCATGTAGCCATATAGCCCCTTTTCATCGAGCTCTCCAGCTAAGTGAAATATTTTTGATATATTTTTGAGTTTTGATTGAATTTTTGTCATTTTTCTACACAGTATACCCTTTCTGATCTTATCATTCTCCATATAGCCTAATTTCTACTTCTTTAGCGCTAGTCGTTGGGTAATCATTTTACCATTGTTGGTAACGCCCTCTCCTACCATTGAGGCATCTCTTGATACCATCGCTGGTATCTTCCTTTCTCTTTCCTTTCTCTGTGTGTCTGTGTTTGTTTTGGCTGAATATGTCCGATAAGAAAGGGACATCAGAGTTTAAACATTGTACCTCCTGCAATGGTAAACTCCCTAACAGTGATAGTCATGATGACTGAGTTTATTGGCTGGGGGTTTCTCATTTATCTGTGGGACCTCCCTGCCAGATATGTCAGAGTTTTAGTCAGTGGATGCTGAATTAATGGAAAAATAAGTTAATCGTGAAAACCCTTCCACCTTCTTCTTTCTCAGAGGCTATTTCTGTGTCGGAGGCTTCAACCTCTCCAGTTAAACACAAAAAATGGCCACATTCTGACCCCTCCTCACCTTCTGGTGACAGAGGTAAAACTTCTAAGCATAAGGCCCACAAGACTTCATTGGAGCACAGAGTCCCTTCTTTGGTTCCGACTACTATGGTTTTGACCTCTGCTCCAACTACTACTCCTCTGATGACATCTACCATTCTAGTGACACAGTGCCTCGGTGCCGAAGCTCCCTCCGGTGCTGACTGTCTCGACTATGGCACCGCCCTTACTTGCACTAGCTCCGCCTTCAGTGCCAACCTCTCAGGAACCGATACCTTTGATTACGAGTGCCCTGTTGGCGCCGACAATATCCTCACCTTTTCTACCTGTCTCCAAACTAGAGACCATGGTGCCATTTTCTCAGACACCATGGACCCAATATTCTCCTTCTTTGGACCCATTTGCAGGACATGCTTACAGTCCCTTTTTGAACCGGCCAGATTCTCCTTCAGGAGTATCCACTAGGTCCACCAGGAGCCTATCCGAACATGATGTGGTGCGCTTGTTGGGTTAGCTGTTGACAGCCAGAGAGATTCCGAATGTGCCTAAGACTCATCCCCATTTGGGCAGGGTGCTATTCTCCCTAGTACTTCCACGTATTCTCCTCCTTCGGACCTCCTGGTACCGAAGCTCACTATTCCGACAACTGTGGTGGAACCCCTCCCCTTGACACCAACAGTGCCTGCCACTGAGGCCCAGAGGTTGACTCTTTGGTTTTCGGTTCCGGCGGAAAAATACCTTCCTTCATCTCATGGTTGGGGGGTGGATTCCTCGGTTCAGAGCACGGCCCCAAGTGCTTTATCGGTGCCATCCTCAACTCCAGGAATTTCGCTGACTCCGATCTTGCTGGAGGCTCCATCTATGGGAGCGGGTCTGACGCTGCAGGGTGTGACCCCGGTTCCAAGGCTGTCTTACTGTGTTCCGGCCTCCCACTCTTCTTCAGGCGGGCCTGCTTTCCGGATGATGGAGAGAGTGCTTGCTTCTGGAAGTGTTCCACTGATGTTGAAACTTCCTTCTGCCCCCTCTGAGCTACAGCTTCCACAGGCCACCTCCCCGGGACACCGGGGGGAAAAGCCTCAGGATATCGCTGTCCGGGATGCCCCTTCCTCCGAATCTTCCTTAGAAACTCCCACTGAGGAACCTCCTCAGAAGACGTTGTGCAAGAGGAAGCGCATCAACTTGCCTGAAGAGCCGCTGACTGAGGACATGGATTACGATGATGTGGAGGGGTCCCCATGGTAACCCCCAGATGATGTCTCATTTGGGGGCATCCTTGAAATATTAACTCAGAGGGGTGGCTGGAAGCCTTCCAACCCCTCCTCGGAGGAATCCGTGTTCCTGCAGGCTTTTCGCTCTCGGCCTTCTACTTCTTGGGTGACCCCCACCTGCCGACGAGTTGATACAGCTGGTCATGCAGTGTGCCTGGCAGAATCCTGACTCCATAGTAGAGGCCATCCCGAGGAGACCTGATAAAATACTCTCCCCACCCAAGGAGCATCCACACTGGTCAAAGGGGTTGCCAGTTGATGCGATGGTTGTGGCGGTGGCCACTAAAAAGGACCTAGCTGAAGAAAGTCCTACTGTTCACCCGCCCAATAGAGAGTCTTGGGCTGTGGACAGACTGAGGAAGTGAGTTTTTGCTTCAGCGACCTTTGCTATTAGGTCCCTGAATTACCTGGCACACTTCACGAGGCTCCAAAGAGATCTAATCACTGAGCTTTCTGTCACTCTCATGGGTCAAGTTTCTGACGAGGCACAAGGCAAGGTTGCCTCTCAACTTGCCACCCTTGAATCCATATCTAACTCGTCAAGGAGGTTGCTGTCTCACGCAACTGAAGGGGCATCTAGAGCTGCAGGTGCAGGCATTGTTATGAGACATCATGCCTTGATGCGCATATGTGACCTTGCAGACTCCTTCAAATCCTCCTTTTTGAATGCCCCTATTGAACCATCATCCTTGTTTGGTTCCAAAGTGAAAGACACTCTGGCCAGGTGCGAGCAAGATGGAAAGACCCTATCTGCCATTGGCCTGCATTATTCCAAACCTCAACGTTCCTTTTCCAGGAACCAGAGGAGTGGAAAAATCTGGCTTCTAAAATTGCAGGCCCCTTTTCGAAACGCACGTGGTGAGGATTCCCCCAGAGGCAGAGGGGTAACATTGATGGAAGATGCCCATTCAGGGGCAGAGGGGGTCCACGGAATCAAGACTCCAGGGATTCTTTCTCTGGACTGTCTTATCAGCACTCCTGAAGCGTTGCCCAATTGCTTTCCTCTGGAAGCAGTTGGGGGTCTTTTTTCTCTGCACCAAGCTGCCTGGTGCTCTATTACAAACAATCGATGGGTGCAGACCATAATCTCCAGAGGTTACTACATCCCTCTATCCTCCCCTCCCAAACCTCCCAAAAACCTCCCCAATGTTCCACCCCACCAAAGGAAGAAGCAGCTTCAGACATATTGAAGCTATGTCAAAAAGGAGTCATCCAACCAGTCCCGCCAGACCAATGTGGATCTGGTTTTTACTTAAGATTATTTTTAGTGCCAATAAAGACTGGGGACTGGAGACCCATCTTGGATCTCAGCCACTTAAACAAATCAGCTGTTCAAACCAAATTCCACTTGGTTACTATTCAATCCATCCTCCCCTTTCTGAGGGAGGATGCTTGGATGTGCTTGATAGACCTCTGGGATGCGTATTACCACATCAAAGTGGACAAGAGCTCCAGGAGTCTCCTTTACTTCCGGCTAGCAGCCAATTACAATCAGTTTCGTGCCCTGCCATTTGGTCTCTTGATGGCTATCAGAGTGTTCACGAAATATTTAGCAGTGGTAACAGCTCATCTGAGACTTCTAGGATTCCAGGTGTTTCCATATTTGGGCAATTGGCTCCTCTCTGCCCCAACCAAGCATCTCTTGATAATGGCTCTCCAATACACCCTTTCTCTAGTGGAGTCCCTGGGCATAACTGTACACTGGGAAAAATCAAACCTACACCCCACTCAACAACTGGAATTTATTGGGGCAGTATTCGACACTCATTCTTGTCTGGTATCTCTTCCAGCCCACAGACTTCAGAGACTAAGATCGCAAGTACGTGTGATACTTTGTCAAACAAAAGTGTCAGCAAGGGAAGTCCTCCAGGCACTGGGGTCTATGGCTGCAGCCATCCCTATAGTTCCCCTTGCAAGGTTACACATGAGGATCTTACAGTGGCTCCTTCTGTCACATTGGTCTGCAAACATTCATCCTGTAGACTCGCAGATTCTCATAACCAGTTTGTGCAAGCAGGATCTCCTTTGCTGGATGAGGCCAGAAGCGGAAGTTTGGTGTCGTCCCTTTCAGCCCCCTCTGCCCTGCACCACGGTGACCACGGACACTTCCCTGATTGGGTGTGGGAGGCCATTTTCAGGGAAAGACAGTCCAAACCATGTGGTCAAATTTAGAGGCCGATCTACACATCAATGTTCTGGAGTTAAGAGCAGTGCTTTTAGCGTTGCAAGCACTCCACCTACTCCTCCCCTCTGGAACTATTGCGATTCAGTCAGACAACATGTCAGTAGTCTGGTACATCAACAAACAAGGAGGAACCAAGTCATTTCCCTGTGCCGAGAGGCCATGAGAATTTGGCAATGGGCGATAGCTTCCAACCATTTTCTGATAGCAAAGCACATCCCGGGAAGTTCAACGTGATTGCGGACAGGCTGAGGAGGTGCATTCTGCTTCCTCACTAGTGGTCTGTCAATCCCAAGATAGCGGCAGAGATTTTCAGCCGATGGGGCCAGCCTTGCTGTGACCTTTTTGCCTCTCCCACGAACAACAAATGCAGCAGCTACTTTTCCCTACTTCCCCTGGAGGGGGAGTCGCCAAGAGACGCTCTGTCCCACGGGTCTCCTATTCACCTACCCTCCAATCCCCTTGACACCTCTATTTCTAATGAAAGCAGCTTGGGTGAGGTGCAAGGTGATCCTCATTGCTCCATTCTGACCCCGTCAAGTGTGGTTTCCCTTTCTCCAGCCTCACCTGATACAGCCTCCTTATATCCTGGACACTGTCCAGGTCTAATTTCTCACCCCCAAGGGTTGACACAACTGAACTTGTCCACTCTCCTTAGCTTCTCTACTTCCATTAGTCACCAGGCAAGAAGCCCTGCCTTCTAATGTTCGTGATATTATTCTGGCCTCTCACAAACCATCCACCAGGAAACTATACAGAGATAAATGGAAAAGGTTTTCTTCCTGGTCTAGAGAGTGAGGGTTGGATTCCTTTTCGGACATTCTCTCTTTTATTCTTCAATATCTATCAGAACTTTTCGAACATGGAGTGTCTGTATCTACTATATGAGTTCATCTAGCAGCAATTTCCAATTTTCACAATGGTTTACAAGGCACACCAGTAATGTCCACTCGGCTTTGCAAAACCTTTCTTAAAGGAGTGTTTCTCAGTAGACTGGCACTCAAATGCCCGTTAGAAACATGGAATTTATCACTTGTACTACACAGGCCTTGTCTCAGCCCCCCTTTGAACCTGTTGCTAAATGCGATATCAAATTCTTGTCTTGGAAATCTCTCTTTTTGGTGGCTATCATTTCTGCTAGAAGGGTTTCAGAACTACAGGCCGTATGTGTCAATAGACCTTACCTCATATTTCATAAAGACAGAGTATCTCTACACACTAATCTATCCTTCCTCCCCAAAGTGGTTTCTGAGTTCTCTATGAACCAGTCAGTTGAACTCCCACTGTTTTTCCCCAACTTCTCCAACAAAGGTGAATACTGCCTACATTCTTTGGATGTACATAGGCAATTGCGTTTCTACCTGGACAGGACAAATCTTTTTGTAAGTCTGACCAACTTTTTATTTCTTTCTCTGGCCACAGAATGGTCACTTTATCTAAGTGGCTCAGAGATTGTATATCCTTTTCATATTCATGTGTTAATGAAACCAGACCTCACAGTATCAAAGCTCATTCAATTAGGGCTATAGCTTCCTTGGTAGCCTTTCATTCTAGAGCCTCTATGAATGATATCTGCGCAGCAGCCATTTTGACTAAACCACACACTTTCATCAAGCATTACAAACTGGATGTGATTTCCAGAGGAAGAGCTGCCTTTGGCTCTGTGGTGCACGGGAATGTTCTGCCATAAGAGCCACCCAGGTATATCTGGTAGCTTGGGATTCTGTCCCATCAGTGATAAATGGGAAGAAGATTAACAACATTAGATACAGAAGTTATGTCTTACCATAACGTTCCATCTATGTTGTTGATCTTCTTCCATTCATCATATCCCTCCCTCCATCTCCCTCCATAGGCTCCTGGCGGATCTTATGGGTCCTGGTGGTGTCTCAGTGTTTTTCTTTGCACAGAAATGGCCTCTGCTGTTATCGATTGTCTTTTGCAAACTTGATCTGCAGTAATTGGGAGAAGAGCATTGTGGGTAGCAGCTTAGCTTGAGAGTTTTTTTGTGTATGCGAGCTTGGTATTTGGCCGACACGGTTCCAAGGAGCTCAGAACTGAACCCATCAGTGATGAATGGAAGAAGATCAACAACACAGATGGAACGTTATGGTAAGACATAACTTCTTTTTAATGACAAATGGCTTTTTCCCTGGAATGCCAGAAAATAGCTGATATATTCTGTGATAGAGATTATCCCAAGGATTTTGTAAATAAAATTAGGGACAGGGTAGCCTGACTAAGACATATAAGGTTTTATCTGATTTTAGGCCAGACAATAAAACCAGATAAGTTACCTTCTTCGTTTGATTATAAAAGTCTACTGTTAGGACATCACCCTATGAATAATGAAGTCAGAAAAATAATTTGTAAATATTGGCTGTTACTCAGTTCTGACAGAACATCTTAACAGCTATATCTGACAATTCAGAATTTGTACATAAAGAGGTAAAAATCTGAAATGTAACTTTGAAAACAAGGAATTTTATGTCCACAAAAAAGGTTGACAAAATGTGGACAATATAAGCAGTGCCCATGTATTTTAGAAGAAGAGTTCACTACTTTGGGTGAGGGTAATATGAAGGTAAAATTAGTTGGTTCTTGTAATTGTTTTTCCATGGGAGCATTGCTATATACAACCTTTTGTGGAGCCTACTAAATAGGTAAGACTGAGAGGCCATTGAATAAGCGCATTTATGAACACAACTATGAAATCCATAGGAAAAAATACAAATAATGTGCTGTAAAAACATACAGCTGTTTTTCGCTGGTTACCAACAATTTAGATTTGGAGTGTTAGAGAAGGTAACACAAAACCCCATGGGTGATCCTTGGGAGATCATTTTCGAAACCAGGGAATTAATGTGGCAGCTCTGCCTAAATTCGCAAGACCCCGCCCCCTGTTTAAATCAGCATATTCCAATTAGCAGTGTGCTTAAATTTAGAGCCATGGACTTGTAGGATTCTTAATAAAGTTCCTGTAACAGGGATGTTTACTGTTGACTGCTGTGGCGACCCCTAACGGGAGCAGCCGAAAGAAGAAGAAGAACAGGGATGTTTACTATTATTTATAATAATGGAATTATTTATGCTTTGGTGGCCACGGTGGTGCAGTGGTTAGCATTGCCGCCTCATAGCAAGAGGTTTTCCGGTTCGATCCTTGGCTGGGGTGCCTTCTGTGCGGAGTCTGCATGTCCTCCCTGTGGTCATGTGGGTTTCCTCTGGGCTGGCAACTCGACACCGTAAAACTCCACTGCCAATCATAAGCGGACAAGGTGATCCGCTGTGGCGACCCCTAACTGGGAAAATCCGAAAGAAGAAGAAGAAGAAGAATGGAATCATTTATGCTTTATGCTATATGTATTGCATATGGAGTTTGATGCTTTGTATGCTTTGAATAACAATCCCCCGGATTCAGCAAGCTCTGCACAGAGTGCAGGAATACTGCAAGAGCTGCTGCACGCAATATGGCCGACAAGTGATCTAGGATTGAGCTCCCAGGACGTGCACAAGCGCTCCTAGAGTATTCCTGCACGGAGACCACAGCTATATGCTAATTACCTCATTTGCTGGTGAAAAACATGCAAATAAGGTGAATTAGTGATCCAGGAAGCAGGCAGGTGTCTGTGCAGGAATAGTGTTACCTGCAGAAATGTATTCAGTTACTAACTGAATACGTTTCTGCAAATTACAAAATGGAGGCATGACAGCTAGAAAGAAAGCATGTATTCTGTGTAGTAGGCATGCCAGTGGCCAAATATATGGCCATTGGCATGGAAAATAGCTGAAATTTTATGAAAAACAAGTTTTATTTTGTTTTGTTTTGGCCGATCTCGGCCATTTAAACGTAGGGCAGCGGTGCGCAAATAGGATCGTCACGAAAATATAAAATAAAAGGGGGGGATAAGCTTTTATACCCAAATCTGCATTTTGCCATAATAGACAATGGCATGCATAAGACAACAATACCAGGGACTAGTGGTTACTAAGGGGGAAGGCCCAATGTGAGTGTGGTAACTATTTATTAGCATTCTGGTTTATGCAAATGAGGGGACTGATACTGAATCACAGATTTCCTGTCAGTGTTAGCTTGCACCCAACTATGTAGGTGCAGCAACACCATTGTACAAGTAAGAATAGGTGGATGACCTCATAAGGGGGTGTGTCATGCATATTGTAAGCTTATTGGAGCTCTGTGGCCCATTTTTGCCCTTAGCTAAGCACAGCTAAGAAAGGGGGTGTGTCTCATATTGTTGAGCACTATTTTCCTTGCCTAAACAGGTGTGTGTGCGCCATGCACCGGGTTTTAGAAAAAACAGGAAATAGCAGCAGTGTTCACATCTGAGCACTGGATATGCGCAGCACGCCTCGGGGCTTAAACAGGGAGCAGGAGGAAGGCAATCCAGGAGAACTGGCATTAGCTGGCGGGTGGAATGTATCAGAATCAGCCAAATACACATGCAGCAGACCAGCACACTACTATAAACCATGCAAACACCTTGCAGACTGGATGTAGGGGAAACAGCAGGCTGGATATAGGGTAAACAGCAGGCGGAAGGTGGCAATCCAGGAGAACTAGCATAGCTGGCAGATGGAATATATCAGAATCAGCCAAATACACATGCAGCAGCCCAGCACACTACTATAAACCATGCAAACACCTTGCAGACTGGATGTAGGGGAAACAGCAGGAGGAAGGTAATCCAGGAGAACTAGCATAGCTGGCAGGTGGAATGTATCAGAATCAGCCAAATACACATACAGCAGACCAGCACACTACTATAAACCATGCAAACACCTTGCAGACTGGATGTAGGGGAAACAGCAGGCGGAAGGTGGCAATTCAGGAGTACTAGCATAGCTGGCAGGTGGAATGTATCAGAATCAGCCAAATACACATGCAGCAGCCCAGCACACAACTATAAACCATGCACACACCTTGCAGATTGGATGTAGGGGAAACAGCAGGAGGAAGGCAATCCAGGGGAACTAGCATAGCTGGTAGGTGGAATGTATCAGAATTGGTCAAATACACATGCAGCAGCCCAGCACACTAATATAAACCATGCAGACACCCTACAGACTGGCTTTTCCCACAAACCCTACACCACTGGTGTACACAGAAGGGGGATTTTCTCCTTGCAAAACTAAAAATGTTAGCGGCTGCTGCTTCTTTACTCCATCAATATGTGCCAGAGACTGAGAGTGGTGAGGAGGAGAATGCTGACAACCAACCCACAGTGAGGAGGAGAAGAAGAGTGTATAGACCCAGTGTAACCTACCAGGGCCTACATGAGCTGGAGATAGTGGAGCACTATAGGGTGGACAGGGACATTCTACAGAAAATTGGTGAGCTGTGCTGGCCATGCCTCACACACAGAACTAAGCGCAGAACCCATCCCAGTGGATACCAAGGTATGTCTAAGCTTAAGAATACTAGCAACAGGTACCTTCCAAAGACCAAGTGGGGATATCATGGGGGTCTCACAGGCATTAGCATCCAGGGTACTCCACCAGTTCCTGGATGCCATGACACCACATGCCAATGAACACATTTATTTCCTCACCATCCATGTGGTGTTGACCAGAAGTATATGTCTCTTCCACCGTACAGCAATATACCCTGAGGTAGTTGATGCTATAGACTGCACACACATCCACATCAAAGCACCACCTGCTGAGCAGGGTAGGGTCTACATAAACTGCAAGGGCTTCATCTCCATCAACTGCCAGGTTGTGTGCAATGCCCAGGGCATTATCATGAATGTGTGTGCTGGCAGCCTTGGAAGTGATCACGACTCCCACATCTGGCATTGCTCACAGCAGTATCAGGAGTTTGCCAATGGAGACATCCCATATGGACATCTACTGGGGATGCTGGCTATGCACTGGAGCTGTGGCTGATGACACCCATCAGAAGTGCACACACACCTGAACAAGAACATCATAATGAGGCACATGCACAAACCAGGATCATTGTGCAACATGTGTTTGGGATGCTCAAGTCACGGTTTCGCTGCCTTGACATATCTGTTGGAGCCTTGCAGTACTCTCCAGCTACATGTGGACAAATGTTCATAGTATGTGCCATGCTACACAATATGATCCTGTGGAAACAGCTGCAGCAAGAACAACATGGGGAAGGCCACAACAGGCACAGTGGGACTTGGAGGAGGAATGTCCTGAGTCTGCCCCTGTAGGAGATGTAGGTGTGCACAGTATGCCCTGGCCTTGGCAAAGCAGCAACTCGTAGCACACGCAATGACACTGTAGGGACCCAGGGAGTGATACCTCTCTCTGACTCGCACATACAGTAAAATGGATGCCAAACATGACACTACCTGTGCTTTACCATGTATAGGGAGTTTACTATGTGCAGCCCTCCAGCACCATCCTCAGTACTGGCCCAGCCACAAGGTAAGTCACTCTTCCTATCATTTACTGAATGGAGTAGTATGTCCTGATAGTTGTATCTATGGTATGGACGCAAGCGTGCAAGGGAATCGGGTGGCCGAATGGGATAGCAGCAGATAGCGGACACCTATATGGACTGCATGAAATCCATAACAAATACTGGTGTGAACATACTAGGCAGTAATAGACAAAGTGACAAATCCCACCACAGTACATGTGGTGGCCCAAATAACTGTGGGTGTCCATAGGACATGCACATGCATGTTAGTGAGGCTCACATAACCCACCATCAGCCTCATCCAGCAGGACAGGTGTAGATGACCATAAAAAAGGCTGGGCTAAGGACTCCAAATGATAGCAATGGTGAACAGCCCCCCTCCAGACCTACACAGACAGACAACAACAGGTCTGGCAGTTGCATGTTAGTTCTGAAGGGTAAGAAGTCTGAAACTGAAATGTAGGTCAGTAAAACCTAAGATGTGTACTCTACTGATATGCCTCCAATCTGCATGATAGGTCAGAATACAATATGAAATGGAGGCCAATAGAGTACCTGAAATACCAGTACAGTCATAGCAAATGTTTAAAGTCATCAAGCGTGACACCCCCTCCACAATCCTATGTAGAAATGCAGTAACATGTAAGTGTGAGGAGTAATATCAGTGGAGCACAGATTGCCTGAGCTGCCCCAATCTACAGAATAGATTGTTGCATGTGTACAATATGCAGGGGTCTGTGTGATAGCTTGTGTGTTCAATATTGTCTGGAAGTGGTCAGCATGTAGGCCTGGAGGGTTATATCTCAGTGGCTTATGGGCAGTACTGTGGTCAACAGGGCCATGTTCCAACAACTGCACTGCCAACCACAATGCATCTCAGCGAAACACATGTCAGCAGTCTTCCATACTCACTGTCCAGATATCAGTATCTGTCACCGTCTGAAAGATGGACATGCCTTGAACATGGGCCAATACATACACAAAGTACACAGGTGGAAGTACCCTAGACAGAGTGCATATATGTAACTGTCAACTGCACACAACTTTGGAATTGTACATACAGGTTAGCAGCAAATTAGTTGTCCGTGTCATATGGAATACTGGTGTAGTCTGGCCAGTCTCTGGCAAACCACAAAAGGCACAGTTATAAAGTATTGAGAGACTGCCTATGTCCATGCACAAGACAGCATAAGGAGATTGTCCCAGGTATATCTCTGAGTCAGATGCCAGTAGCTTCCATATCACACATGCACTCAGCTTACCCCACCATCAGCCACAGGTGTATCACAGGTCATATCCTTGCTGTTGGGAATGAGTACAGTATGACCCCACTTCTGTATTGGAATACACACAGAATGCAGCATGCTGAGGAGGTGTCAAATGCAGGTGTGTCTCTAGCTGTAAGCAGCACCCTGCCTGCATCCAGACCAATGGATCAATATGGACAGGAAGTATTGCCAGTAACACCTCACACACTTACCCTGTCACCCTAGAGGAATCCACTGGCTCATATCCGGGGAATTTATGAGTGACAGAATGCACTGGCCTGCTATAGATGGCCTGCATCACTACCAAATGGCCTACAGTTCTCTGTCAAAGGCCTGTGCCTTATCCACAGTGCCGATGTATGGTATCTTATGGGGTCCTAACTAACAACCTAACACAGTCCACAGAACACAAATGCAAGGCCATGCTGACAAATCCCAGAGGCGGCATGCCCCCATGTCCTACTGCAAGAACTGTGGACCAATCCATAAATACTGCTGGGATGAATGGCAAACTATAGGGATACGTCTCAGATATTGCTCGCATAATGTTAAGAAGAAGATAGAATAACAGAGGGGGGTGTAGAAGCATGGCTGTCATGGAGTGTGTGAAGTCTGAAACTCTGATGTGTGCCCATACTACCCCTGTCTGCAAGCCCATTAATGGGTGGCTACAAACCTGTTTGTAAACAACAGTGTGAAGGGGAACTGACCAGATATAAGAGTCCTGCCTCTGGGTAACCTGGGTGAATCTGTACAGCTGAGAGGTATGACCACAGCAGGATATGGCCATTCTGTTAAGTCGATATAGGTACAAGAAGGGGATCCTCAGCCACTATACTACCAAGGTGCTGGACCATTTACACAAACCCATCAGAAAGTGTATGTAGCTACCCCTCCAGAATGGCAGGAGTGTGCTAGAATGTGTTGGCTGCGACCCACAATACTGGACTCAGCTACACTCATTTTGTATTTTCTCGGTAAATAACAGTGAGCAAATAATTATATCTGTCAGTAGTTGACATAAAACATCACAGTGTAAAACAGTACATCTGTCTGAATATCTCTGCTAATACCAACCATGTAACACAAGCAGCACAAACAGCAATAGTTATAGTATCCCCCATCTTTTACCCATTGTGACTCCATATTGCCAACCTATCTACAGATATCCTGCAGAAACAGGTTGCTAGCTGTACGTGTAGAACACCAAACCCTGGACTGGAGTACAACCCTACCTGGAATGGATTCACACACTCAGTACAGAAGGTCACACTGGGCATGCTCGTACACTTAGAGAAATGAAGCCCATGTCTGACAACACAGTGGACTTTACATATCTGTCATTCGCAGATGTCTGTGCACACACACCAAACTGTACACAATTTATGCTTCATACACACATTGGATAGGAATACTCACACATATCTAAGGCCAACAGACTATAATATGTCAAACATACACACACACCAATGTGGGGAAGAGACAGACCACGACAGAGAGAATTCTATTATGAGGCGTGACCCACCCACTACACATCTCATTGGGCTATATCACATGATGTGCTGATGTCAGTCACTGTAGACATTCCTTTTGGTAGCCCTCAGCCCTAGAGTGTGTGTGGTGCTTGTGATAACTGTATAACACTATAGTACAAATAAGTATTTTTGTAGCATTTGTAAACTCAGTCCTGTCAAATGTAAAGTTTTGTGTGTGTGTGTGTGTGTGTGTGTGTGTGTGTGTGTGTGTGTGTGTGTGTGTGTGTGTGTGTGCATTTCCAGATGAATGATTTATGGCCCATTCCCACACACTGCACTTCACATTGCTCTGTGTTAGCACTCCTGCTGATGTCAGTCATCTTGAAATAACCCTTTGGCCAAGTCTTAGCCCTATAAGCTCTGTGGCACTTGCAATAACTGCATAACACTGTAGTTTGGCAAACTAGTTAGGTAGGAGTTCTAATCCCCGACCTGGCTGTGGGTATGTGTGTGTTTGAAGATTAATGATTTTGAGGCCATTCACACTCACTGCACCTCCCATTGCCCTACTTTAGCACTCCTACTGATGCCATTCACCTTGAAATAACCCTTTGGCCAAGTCTCAGCCCTATAAACTCCACGGTGCTCATGATAACTGTGTAATACTGTAGTGTAGCAAACTAGTTAGGTAGGAGTTCTACTCCTAGACCTGGCAACTGTTAAACTGTGTGTGTGTTTGGAGATGAATGATTTTGAGGACATACACAATAACTACACCTCCCATTGCCCTACTTTAGCACTCCTGCTGATGTCAGTTACTTTGAAATAACCATTTGGCCAAGTCTCGGCCCTGTAAGCTCCATGGCACTTGCAATAACTGTGTAATACTATAGTGTAGCAAACTATTAGGTAGGAGTTCTAATCCTGGTCCTGGCAACTATGAAAATGTGTGTTTATGTGTGAGAGAGAGTGTCTTTGTTGACAGCAAATTATGGGGTCATTAACACTTACTGCACTTCCCTTGCCCCTCGTTTAGCACTTTCAAAGATACCTTTGGACAGCTCTCCAACATATAAGCTTCGTGGTGCGTGCAATAAATGTATAACACTATAGTAGCAATACATAGCTAGGTAGGGGTTCGAAACTCAGTACTGGCAAGTTTGTGTGTGCGCGCGCGCGTCTGTGGGTGTGTGTCATAAGTATCCTGTGTGGGTGTTGGTGTGATTGTGTAATAGGATCCATTGTGGGGTGGGTTTTGCTACATTATATTGAGGACCTAGTATATGTCCCAATACCCACATTACAAGGCCAACAGTTGTCGAACACCATAGAGGTTGGTGTAGACAATCCAGAGCCATAAATGTCTTATGCTGTGTGCAATAACTATGTGACAGTATGGATTAGTGAACAATATAGGCAACCCTTATAATACTCAGAGACCACTCTCCACCCACGGATCATACACAAGCATACTTGGTTAGGCAACAACTGCTATATCAGTAGTTCTCCTGCAAATTGCCTCACAGATACTACCCACAGTGTGATTGCAGTGCACTACATGCCTGTCGACCACAACAGTGCCACTGACATCAGAAAGTACTTTGCTGTGTTACATCTCCTAACTGTGTGTTATCCAGCAAGTAAAAGGACATGACACCCTGTTCCATCCCCTCAGTATCCCAGTCAATGTGCACAGTGGCCCTTTTGCCATATTCCCCACTGGACACCTGCAACAACTGTAGAGTCTGCAAATGTACCTCATAAAAGTAATACCGTGCCTTGTGCACATGCCCTGTATGGACAGATACCAATAACTCCAATGAATCCCCGTATCATACTGTCTATGTAGGTGCAACCTCAGTTACATAGCCAAGTCTCAACAAATGAGGTCAGGAATGCTACTTCTGAAGATACCAGTCTGTCCACACGACATGCCCCAGAGACCTTAAGCACACTTCCACACTTCAAAGAACATACATGTGGGACATGTGCACAACCCAGACACTATCCGTGTTATAGAATATAAATCACATACATGTGAAGCAATGCACATCACTGGCCACCAACAATAGAAATCTGGATGAGTGGATGGGGAATGCAATACCCACCCCTGGGGACCACTCCAGTGATTATACTCCTGAGCCACACTAGGGACTATTTTCATGTGGCCTGATGCCAGAGTATTCCCTTGGGCTAGCCTTGTACAGCCTTCAGGCCCATTCACCTAGTACACACGTATGAAGCAATGAACCTATGGATCTCAGTACTGGCAAGTGTGTGTGTGTGTGTGTGTGTGTGTGTGTGTGTGTGTGTGTGTGTGTGTGTGTGTGTGTGTGTGTGAATAGTAATCTCAGTGTGTTTGGTTGATGAATATCCCCTGTGGCTGTGGTTATTAGCAATCAGAGGTGTGTGCAAACCACAACACGTACAATACTCCATTCTACAACAGATATAAATCAACATATACTTATGTACAACCCTCAGCTCTATAATCTGTGAGGCATATGAAATCACTGTGTTACAGAGTGAGAATTTCTGTGCACATACTGTACCCTGCCTATGACATGGTGGATGTGTTACCACACTGCCATGCCATGATCATACTGCAGGGCCACATCCTGGTGACACACAGATGCTTAGAATGGAAGTGGGATACAGCATGTGAGAACACATTCTCTCAGCACTTCACTTGTGGAGGAGAGAGGGGCAAAGCTGGCACTGAATGTGTTGCCAAGACTGTGGCCAATATCTGTTGTCTTAGGATAGGTGTTAGCATTGTGCAGTAACTTGCAGCACTTGTGTTTAATGCTGTGGAGGTTTTTGATGTAACTATCAAAGGCTGTTGTGACTGTCAGTGTCTGCTACATATCTGCCCGTAGGGGATTCCATGCGGGATCCAAAGTTGTGTTTGAGGCTAATAAGGGAGTTCAACAGTCATGGGACACCACCTTTCTCTGCAACAATGTCCTCCTTCTGATGTACACTTTAGTAATGGCAGGGAACCATCACATTGTCTCCCAGTGTTTGGAGGACAGTGTCTGGTTTCGGTTGGCTCTGGCTAGTACCATGCAGTCATGTACATGTTTATACAGTGCCTATGTGTATGATTCCACATTCATGCAGGCATTTCCCATTGCCATGGGTGCAGTGAAGACATCCACCCCTGTTTTCATGGCTGTAAAGTCAGCTTTGGAGAGGTTTTGCAAGGTGGTTACCTTTGTGGGGTGTGTGGCTGACATGTTGAGTTCCATGTTGATTACAGCCTGTGTGAATCTCACCATGCAGGGATTGACATCTGTGGATGAGCAACAGTCCCATATCTAAGTCAACACAGGTCAAGGTTCTTGCATCCTCTACCGGGGGTCAGTATGAACTGGTCCAAGGCAATGGAAATGATGACTGCCAGAAGTGTTGGGCCACTGTACTGGCACTTGGCCACTTTCCCCAGGTGATGGAGGAGTAGTTGAAGACTCATACTATGTCACTGTGTTGGACCATCATAGATAGCAAGGTGTGGAGAAATGTGCATTGACAGTCTAGGGACATAGATGTGGACCCATAGCAGGCTATTATCTGGATTGCACTATTACCCCAAAGCAGTTTTACCGTTAGTATCTCTCCAATGCATTATGATGGGATACTAGTGTGGAGGTGCAATAATGAATATGGAGATAACACCACCTGTGGAGGTGTGATGTGGTCCATGTTTGGGGCCTGACAGACGTGGAATGCGTCATAGCCTGATACTGCAGGTCTACCATCTGCTGCTGTGAACTACCTCTCCATTACAGCAGACATGTGTCCTCCACTCCAATGACTGCTATGAGTGACTGCATCCTGACAGTTAGATGTCTACTGTTGAGCAGCATGACCCTCAGATTGCATGCATGTGTAGCTGTTATAGTGGTAATAACATCAGGAACACTGCCTAGTAAGGCATCATAGGGGTGGCAAGACACTTAGCCAGTACCTGGAAATCCAGCGGGGACAGATGTAGGACATTTGTGGCAGGTCATTGGGTTCTGTCAGTCATGTCATCCCAAGCAGAGAGGTACTGGATCTCCTGGGAATGACACATAACATGTAAGCCAATGTTGCAGTCAATCTGTTGATAGTACCGCAGCATCATTCTGGGTGACAGTGGTACACTGCACAGGGATACTGTCACACTTGCCTGGACCATATAATCAGAGAGTTCAACCATGGTTCTTGTCAAGTCATTCACACCCACATGGATACAGAGTGATACTCATAGTTGTTGTGGAGTGTCATGTAATGTAATGTTACAGTCAGTAGTGTTCAAACCACACTCTAGTAGTAGTCATATGTGACTGACTCAGGGGTGTTAGCTGTGTTTTATATCACTACAGACAGAAACAGATGCTATGGCCATAGTTTCTGATCAGCAGTGTATCAGTACAAGTGTTGTTGAGAAATATTTGTTGAACTTCCTATTTATCCCTTTTACACCCACCCTACTACATTCCATTACATGATTACTTGTTTCATTGTCGGTATTATGTAGCAGTGTATTGTGAATATGTTATTTGGGCTGTGTTCAGTCTGGGCTAGATGTCAGTGTTCTTGGTCCTGTTCTATCTGACATTGCATGCTGCTCCAGTTTCTGGTACTCTATCTGCGTATATGTTTGTAGGGCCAGACTGAGACAGGTCCCATACCAGTCAGATATCAGACTACACTTTGAAATGGGCCAGTATTAATTAGGCTTACCATTATGTGACTGTGATTGTGCTGAGATTGGTTGTGGGTATGCACTTTCACACTGGTGTCTGTTACTCCATGCTATATTTGCAATTATATGTGTATTCCCCCATAGGAAAGCTGGGTTAGTGTTGTGGCAGTCTGCCTGTAGTTTAGACCGTGCTTGGTGACATGCCTAGCCGCTCAGTGTATTTACCTTAGTGTGATGTTATGTCCAGATATTTGTCAGATGTACTGTTGTCTGGCCACCTTACACATTGTGTATTTCTGACATGTCAGTGGGATGCTGTGAAGATGTATGTCACTAACTAGTGGGAAGTACGTGGGCTTGGGACTTGTGCTCCTCCATTTAATATATGTTAGGACAGACAAGAAAGTGTGAATGCATCAAGTGTGTGAGCTTATCTACTCCAGTATTTGGGATATATCCCCATTTTCTTGGCTTTAAACATCCCCTTTGTCAGGCTTGGTCCGCATTTCTTGCACTAAGGAGTTCTGTGTAAACCTCTTGACTGACCAGATTGTTTCAGACTGTCCACGTTTATTCCTCATATTTCTGTTGTTTTCCACAGAATCATTACTGTGCTTTATGTGGTACTTCACTATGATGATTTTAAGTTGTCTGTCAGTAACTGATGGCATACATGTCGATTTCAGAAGAGCCTTCCTTCAGAACATGTATGCTGACACAAAGCCTATTACTGTAGCAACATTCTAAATTTATAACTGCAATATTTGCATTACAATCCCTTGCACTAATTGGTTCAGAGTTATGGTGATGAGGTATGACACCACTACATGTTATGGGCATATATATATATATATATATATATATATATATACATATACATATACACACACACACACACACACACACACATATATATATATATATATATATATATATATATATATATATATATATACATATATATATATATATATATATACACACACACACACACACACAAACATATATATATATATATATATATTTCATTTTTATGTGTAAACATGAGTGTTGTATATTCCTTATCAGATGTATCTCACCATATTTATCTGATATGTGTATATTTAGATATAGAAACATGACTGATTCCTCAATGTTTTCACTAACAAGTAGTAAAATATTGTAGTACTCAAAACAGTTCACTACTATTCAGTACGTGTACTGAATGATATGTTTGAAAAACCAACAGACATTCTTACAGCTCAGATGGCTTAGTGGTTAAGTGCTGTGACTATAATATACAGCGTCTTGAGTTCAAGACCTGTAAGGCTATTTATTTTGTTGCTGGGCAGAACAAGGGCTGGTGGTAACAGGGTGATTAATGTGTTTTAAAGCGGCTTTAAGTCGGTTTTTGCAAAGCTAAGCACTGCTAACGTGCGGTTAAACGAATACACGCTTACACCATGTAGGCTTCACTTACCAGTGCACAAATCTACTTAGCATTTACATTTAAGCAATGCTTCAACCTACTAAGTATAGCTCAGCCCTGGTAACCAGTGATCACATTACAGTCTGATCAGATAGCAGGGTAATGACATCTTTAATAAGTGTATTTAATTCCATGTACATAACATGCTTTTTGTGCTGTCATTATAGTAGCAAGGGGTGTGAGTATACTGTATGGGACACCTGAGTATACTTGGGTAGTACCACAACGGTTTCTATTTGTATTTGTTTTATATTTGGGTAGTATCCCAGGTTATATGCAGTCACACTTGCATGTATTGTACCATTATGTTACTACTTTTAACAGTGCTTTTCCAAGTAAGAGTAGATTGCAGATTGTAGTATTGCAACCATGCACCCCTGCATGCAAAGCTGGACTCTGCGTACTGACTATCATGTTCTTGGTGTTTGAGCTGTATGTTTTTATGTATCTCCTATTGGATATTGATCTGATGTGATATTAACTGTAAGCTACTATGGTTTTAGGACATGTCATTCAGGACTGCTGTCATGTAATAAGGCATACATTTCAGTTTCAGACATCTGTCTTTCAAAACATTCATCCTAAAACATAACCTTTTGGCTATCTACTTTCTGTCTGTCCTCTGTACAGAAGTGCAGATGTCAAGTATTGCTATGGCCATACCACTATGTCGGTGCCCACATTGTATTGTGCTGTGGACCTGGACACTGCTGCTAGTTCCGTCATATGGGACATTCCCTAATATTGGCCTTGCCCCTTTTCCTTGCCTGTGTGAGGGACATTACAGAGGTGGTGACCTACAAATTCACATACAGTAGGTGGTGGCCATACGTCACAGGACAGGACATGTGATGACAGCCAACCAACATGGGGGACATATCCCCAGATTTGTGAACAGATTCTATGTCATCAGTGCTGTTATACACATGGTGGATTGATAGATTGACAAGGTTTGTGTGGACATGCGTTTAGTGAGTGACGTCACAACTCACAGTGATATGTCTCTCCACTGGCATGCTGTCCACAGACTGGCCCAATGTTTGCCTGTATGTTTTGTCTGTTCCCCAGACATTTGGTGTCCTTGGTGAATCAGTCGTTGACTCTGAAGAATGCAGTCAGTAAATACGCACATCTGTTGGTATTACCAACGTCATATTCCTCAAAGAATGTTACAACAAACTCAGTGACATCTGCAACTGTCTCAATGTATGACAACAGTATGTCCAATCTACCCCTTTGTTTGTGCCTCTGTTCCCATTTAGTGATATAGCACTTGATGCCTAGATTATTGAGTTATTGCATGATTCCTGACTGGGGAATGTTATCAAAGGCTTTGGCCAGATCAAGGTAGGCTGTATGTGCCACCATGCCTTCATCCACAGCTCAGGTGACTGACACAAAGAGGATAACCAGGTTGAATGACCAGGTATGACCTACCCTTCACAAAAGTAAACTGTGTGGGATCTTGAGTCTTCAGGTTCCTATATTCCTGTTTATTAGGTGCATAATGATGCTTTCCATAGCTTTGCATAACAGACTTGTCAGGCAGTAAGTTTCAGTATTTACCAGGGTCTGTAGTCGCACCTCGTTTGTAGAGAGGGGTGACTGTAGCAGTGCACAAGTCAGTAGGAACAAAGTCTGAGGTTAGACTGTGCTTGAACAGGGCACACAGATAAGGTGCCAGTTCACTCTGTAGTTCATGTAGAACACAGCAAGGGATATTGTCATGTCCCACAGAAGCTGTATTCTTGGCCTTGGATAGTGGTGTTTTAACCTGTGCAGCAGTAATACTGGGTGCCTGGCAATCTACTGGTATTGTGATTGGTCCTTTTGGGGGGAGAGTGGTAAAGTTAGCAGTGAATCTGTCGGCCAGTATATTGGCAATATCTGTTGGCTCGATATAGGAGGTACCATTGTGCAGTAGCTCAGAGCAAATCTGGGTATTGCAGTGGAGATTCTTTACATAACTGTACAAGGCTTTGTGATTGTCTTTACTATCTGCTGCAGTTTTGTTTTCATAGCTAACTGTAGCGGATTTGATGAGGGATCTCAACATTTTGTTGAGACTGATAAGGGAATTTGTCCAGTCTTGGGACTTCACCTTATTCCACATCAGTTTCCCTATATATATATATATATATATATATATACATATATATATATATATACATATATATATATATATATATATATATATATACATACATATATTTTATATATATAATATATATATATATATATATATACACATATGAATATACATACATATATTTTATATATATATATATATATATATATATATATATATACACACATATGAATATACATACATATATTTTATATATATATATATATATATATATATATATATATATTATATACACACACACACATATTTTCCCTGCTATTGAATGACTGTGCTGTATGATATTTTCGAATAAACGTCAGACATATCTACAGCTCAAATGGCTTAATGGTAACTTCCTTTGGGTATGGTGTGCAGGGTCCTGGGTTCAAGACTTGCTATGGTTGATTATTTTGTTGCTGGGCTGAACAAGGGCTGTTGGATATGTAGTGATTAAGGCACTTTTAAGCAGTTGTAAGCTGGTCTGCACACCGGTAAGCAGTGCTAACTTCTGGTTAACGATGTCTACACACAACCTTAAAAAGTGCTTAATCTGTGTAGTCATCACTTAGCACTGTGCAAACAGGTTTACTCCCGCTTACTGCTTACTCCCGCTTACCCATGCACTAATTTCTTTAAAAGAAAAGAAAAAGGGGTGAGAGGAAAGTGTTGGAAAAGGGGGCACAAAGAGGATAAAACAATATGAAAGATAGCTAGGGATGTGCAGGATGGTTGTAGGGAAGGTCCATAGGTGTCCATTTCTTCTACAGCAACAGGTGTGCATATATACTGAATTTGGAGGTACATTTGGAATCTCAAACCCCTGAGAGAAAGGGGTGAGGACAACAGTAATGTGTTGTGAAGCCAATTAGACAAGATTATGTGTCCAGTGGACACGTGTGTGAAATGGACAGCTATGTATGGGGTGAATTTTTTTTTTTTTGAGAACAGATTGCATCTGTGATGGAGGACCAGTAAACGAGGATGTCCCGGGGTGGGTCCCAGACATGCTGGGGCCCAGTGCCATTGCCAGATGAGGCGGGAGAGACGGATCCACTGTGATCAGCCTTCCCTGATGTGCTTTGGTGTTGCAGTTTTAGAACAAATATTGGTTAGTAATAGTTATAACAGCATGCATGAGTATTCCCATTAAGCCAAAAAACAGATTTGGAATATTTGCCTAGAAAACGGAACACATGCATATATGGAACCACAGTGGGCATTACACAGGCATGCAGGTTACATTGATAGCTACACACCACCAGTGATAGAATATGAACAGGGAACATTAATTGGAATAAATTTCAGTATTTGTAGAACAACAGGACACATGTCCCAACAGTAGGTTTAGTAGAAAACATACCCATTCATTTATGTGTTTAGATTATTGGTGAAGATAAGGTGGGGAAGAGAGAGAGAGAGAGAGAGATGTCATTTAACAAATGTAGATTCTTGCAGTGGTCACAGCTTTAATGATCATTGCTCTACTCATTACAGGTATTATTGCAACAACTATGGCATTCGGTTGGGCAATGGTATGTTTGTACACTGTATAATTACAGCCTTCTTATAGCTACTTTATACTTTCTCTTATCTGGAAGACCTGTGGAGGGAAAGTTTGTTAATACTGCATGACTGTTTTTACCCATATTCACATAGTCAGGGTTACATATGTGCACACATACTCTGTGTGTGTGTGTGTGTGTGTGTGTGTGTGTGTGCGCGCGCACTCTGCCTTGATTTCTGCCAATCACCCTGGTTGTTGTTAGCAGGGACCAGTAGCTGTGACAGCATGACACTTTTGAATATTTCTGGGGAGACCACTTGGTGTATGCACTTATCTTGCTGTCATTTGCAGCCTTGTGGTTGGACCATGGGTGTTGGACACAGTATAACTACAGCCTTCTTATAGCTCCTTTATACCTTCTCTTACCTGGAAGATCTGTGGAGGGAATGTTTGTTAACACTACGTGACTGTTTCTACAAATTTTCACAAAAATCCTAGTTTAAATTATGCATACAGCTTACTACTACTCCCGGGATTTGAACCATGGCTGTTTCTACTAAAAATATAACAAGTGTGTTTTTCATCAGATGGAGCTATTGAGAAACTGCTGTCTCTTCCTTGAATGATTTCTTTCTCATTCTCTCTTTGTTGTACTATTTAACCTTGTAATTACAACATTCTTATACATACATTCCTGTACATACCTTTTGACATAGCATAGTGTGGAAAACAGTGGTTAACACAACATTACTGTTCAGATATCAGATCTTGGTGTGTGACATTTTAATATCAGTTAATCCCGTGTCTTATAGAGTCACTAACTTTGTCAGATGAGACTTGATTGTTTAATGCTTTCCGAGCTATAGTTGCTATGCATAACCTGTACACATTTCAAATCATACCATACCAGAGTAAACACAACCAGTCCAGGGTTTTGAATTTTATTGACAGGCAGTTACAGTTTTATTTATATATAGCCTATATGAGACTATTACTGTAATATTGTCTGCTTTATTCAGTACAAACCATACCCATTTTTAATACTGCCAGGTGACATTCTACTCCTTTATATTTATTTGATATGAATACTACAAGCTAGATTGTTACTCACCAGCCTCGCGGCACAGCCTTTGCAACCTGCTGGCATGGGCTTCCTGGTTCGCAACCCGCTCAGCGGGAACTGTAATGAAGATAGAGAAACAATTATGCATACATATCCATCACATACACAGGCTGGACTTTGGTAAACAGTTATTGCTATGAATAGTTACACATTGCTGGGACGTCACCCCTCTGTTGTGCTTCTTGGACCCACTTGTCCAAGAGCTCGCTCTTCCTCTGCTTCAAGTCAGCATAGTGGTGCCAGGCCTGCTCACCAGTCCGAGGTATACCAGTGGCACTGGTGAGATTGCGGGCGAGACTTTCCCAGGCCTCTGCTTTGTATTGGGAGCCATGGTACTGGTCCTGGTCCTGGTCCTGCAGCAGTCTCACAGTGTGGTTTTTTTACAAGGAGTCCTACCATGACCTTGGACTCCTGCATGCCCCAGCGCTGCGCCTGAAAGCAATTGCCCTTACCAACACCTGCCATACTGCCTACAGTGGGGAGCTACAACTAGTTATGAGCTGTGTTCCTGCCTGCGAGCTTTAAATACGGCCAATTTCCCATCCTTTGCCATGATTAGACTGTTTTGAATATGCTGAGCTAACCTAAGCTATGGGCAAACCTGCTTAACTAAGGTTGGCAGTGCTTATAGGGGCAGGTTCAGCATTGCTTACCAATGGCCAAATCCACTTAGCTGGGCTACTCATTGCTTAGCATTCATGTTTACACAATGCTTACACCCGGTCAGCATATCTGTGCAATGCTTGGCATTGCTTATGTTTTATTTTATGGACTACCACCTGTATGGGATTAATTCATCACTCCTGACATATTATAAATTTGTTTACCTTCCCTGACATCCCCCAGTGTGCTTTCATTACATTTATTCTTGTGTGACTATACTGTATGGGGCATTTGTGTTTATACGGGGGTTTCACAACTTTATTATACTCACACCTCACATCTGGGCATACTACACTACCCTGGTTAACAAATATGTGTTCTTTACTACCTAATTATTAAAAAAATAAATTATGTACTGCTTTCACATGTAAAATATTAAATGGCTTTACAGGGGATCGAACCAGGAACAACTAATTGTAAGGCGAACACTCTAACCACTTCACTATTACTGCATTGCTATATTCTGAAGTATATACCTATTTAGCTCCTTATGATGTGTAAGCTAGGCTAAATAGAGCTTCCCGATGTGCACACACCCACTCAGCTATGCTTAAACTTTATTGCGTGCTGGAAAAAAAAATTAAACTGTTGCGTTTTATTTTTGTACTGTAGGGGTATGCACATTGATTTTTGCAACATTATCGGTGGGAGGCCACAATGGTGATGACATGGCAGGCTTTGCATTTGAGGTATGTTCCATGAATACACACAGTGTCCAAATTACCTCTCAACTGTACAGATTGTCACAGACTGCCCAGATATTTGCTTTATATTTTTGGTCCATTTTTCATAGTATTGTGGCTTTCTGGTGCATTAGTGGCAAATGATTAAAGATTGCAATTAGAAAATACTGACAGACATTTGCGTTTTACACTTCATACCTTTCAGCGCATTTATGCTAATGTATAACCTGTTATTCTATCAACTTAAGTGTGTGAGCCACACTTATTTACTTTCTCCAGATTTCTTACACTTAAGAGGTTGAGAGGTATTTCACAGATACTCTCGCCACCATTGCATTGCCGTATGGCAATTATAGAGTGCAGGGAATGTGTGTATAGTGAGAGCACTGCTCTCAGACACAACCCCCTGCGCTCGTACACAGATCCATGTCCGTTAAGAGCTGAGCAGTGCCCCTTCATTTATATTCAAGGCACGCTGCTGCTCTACACAGATGCGGACCCTTATTCTTGCACAGAAGCTTTGTGAATCTGGGGGAATATATTTCTACAGAATATTAAGTATAAACAGTGGTTTACACTTACTATGATTATTAATTTTACTATTTTTTTTTATTTTTTCATTCATCATTTGGGAAGTAGGTATTGGATGTTGGTGTATTTAATGTTGTATGATGAAGAAGTGCATTTATACATTTATATTTATTATTATTATTAAACAGTATTAGTATAAATGTTATTCCTGTAGGAAAATACAGGCTGTATGCCTTTAAGATAATTGTATAACATTGTTATTAGACAGTTTAAATACGGGGCAGTATTTATTTTGCATTGGTTCTAATGAAGTTCATGTAAAAGTGTAAGGACAAAAGTGTGAAACCATCCTGGAATAAAGTTTTATTTAATTTAATTTTTCAGGTGTATCTTGACATCAGTAGCTGTGTCATTTAAGTTCAAGTTTGTGTGGATTTGTCTACTGTTCACCTGGTTTGGTGCTTGTGCACTATCACTTTCACAGCCCACTATGTTCGTATCTAAGTCGTTCCTGCATACCACAAAATGGTATAAAAATCTACCAATAACAAACAAAGCAATTGTCGTGAACTGTAGCAAAACTATCAAATAAAACCATCACATGAAAATAACAGCTAGTATCAGGAACATAAGGCACAGTAAATCTTCTTTTAACCCAATCATAGCCATACTGAACAAAAATAAATTTAACCAGCAATGCAGGTAAAATCATGCCTGTGCTTTTTATCTTCTGATGACCTCAGATGTTGCTTGAATATCCCAAAATGGAACACACATTAATTTACCTTACAGTTACCAGCAGTTGCAGTTCAGTACTGGTCTTTCATTTCATTACATTAAACAGCTAGCGGCTTGTCATTCTGATTGCTTACTATTCCACTAGCTTAGCAATTGGTATTTAGACTGTTTACCACTAGAAAATTTTCCAACATTTGTATCATCTTTGACACATGACATGCAACAATTAGTCCAGTTCCATCCCATATAACATTTAACATAACACATCATGTGACTGCTCTCTATATAAGCTGCATTTATTCATTCTGAAGAAGTCTGTATTCCGAATAGTCAAAAGTGCTCAACGCCAGCATTTGAATGGTCTAACCTTACCTCATGTGCACTGGGGAAAAACAATCCTTGCCACTGCTCACACTGCCTTCCCCACATGGATGCCTGCTCAGTGTACCTTCTATGAAGGCTTCCATCTATCAGTGGTTGGTGAGCCCAGCCCCTCCCCAAGCCATATACTTTACATCCAGGCCCTGCTACCAAAGGTACATTTCATGGCTGACTTCTCCCCAGCCTCACTCCTGGATGGCCATGGCCATCATCCCCTGCTACCTCTGTCAAGCCCTCAAGCCAATAATTGAACTGAGTTTGTCATGGCCATATTCAGGGCTTTATTCCTTTGCCACCAGCTCTGATGAAACAAGATGCATATGTACCCTGGCACAGAGGTGAAGGTTTCAGCAACAGTCATTTCTGCCCAGATAAAAGGAAGAATGTGATTATGTGTCCTAGCATAGTAGTGGCAGTGTCAACAGTAGGCTGTAGTAGTCCTTTGGTTTCCAGATTCTTGAGAGCTTAAGAGGAAGTTGTTGTATATTGGCCAACCTGTCTATCTTGAAGTGAAATCTGGGTGAGTTCAGATGACTTTGTATGTCTGTACTCTTGGTGAAATATTTGCAAAGCAAGAAGAAATTGAGTAAGTAAACAACTTTTTTAAATATTTCATCAATTGTTGACAGCAGAATCATGTCAACCCCTTCCACATTTAGACAAAAATCACAGGACTTTGAGGTCCTGCCAGTTAAGAGGTTGAGTAACGGTGTTCAGTATGCTTGGATTGCTAAGGATTTGGTTATATTGGTCATGAACACAGCAGATTTTCTGCCTCCTCACTTTTTATTTGTCTGTCTGTTTTGTTTGTCAGGTTAAGTGGACTGACCTAAATCAGACCTAGCACAGCTACACACTCAGACCATAGGCAAAAGAAAATGCAGACATAGCAAGTGTATATAGGTGGTGGACATATTGTGTTTACATCTTAAGGTGAGTTTTCCATCAGTACACCCCTGTATGGAAAAGTATTTAATGGACTGGATTGAGGTAATTATATGTAACCATGTTCAGAGATACAGTGGGCTGCACTCAAGTAATAAATATCAAGTCAAATATGCCAGATACTGCCATTATTAGCAGTTATGTCAGACAATACCACAAGAGAACTGCTTGCATGAACCCACAAAAGGCGATGATGTATCACTGGAGAAGGGGGTAAGAGGTGAAGCAAACTAGAACCAGATTATTGGCATTAAGTAACAAGAATGAAGCAGAGTAAAGAAAAGAAACAGATTAACAGTGGAAGCACAGTAGCTCAACGAGAAGTGAGAACAAATGTGAAGATGCCATGCAACAAAGGGGAGAAGAGAGTTATTTGTGCACAAAGTATAAACAACCATGGAAATGTAAGGCTAGGTTTCTTAAAATCCTTACATATTTACAGCCTAGTAAGTATCTATGAACTTGCAGAGCCAAGAGAGACTGTTGATGGTCCAATGAGCAAAAAGATGTAAAGTTAAACCCCTGCAATGATAATGGAGGATGTACGAAAAGGTGAGTAAAATGAAACCTCTGCAGTGATGGTGAGGAATGAAGGAAAATGTGAGTAAAATAAAACCTCTGCAGTGATGGTGAGGAATGAAGGAAAATGTGAATAAATGAAACCTCTGCAGTGATGGTGGGGAATGAAGGAAAATGTGAATAAATTAAACCTCTGCAGTGATGGTGAGGAATGAAGGAAAATGTGAATAAATGAAACCTCTGCAGTGATGGTGAAGAATGAAGGAAAATGTGAATAAATGAAACCTCTGCAGTGATGGTGGGGAATGAAGGAAAATGTGAGTAAAATGAAACCTCTGCAGTGATGGTGAGGAATGAAGGAAAATGTGAATAAATGAAACCTCTGCAGTGATGGTGAGGAATGAAGGAAAATGTGAATAAATGAAACCTCTGCAGTGATGGTGGGGAATGAAGGAAAATGTGAGTAAAATGAAACCTCTGCAGTGATGGTGAGGAATGAAGGAAAATGTGAATAAATGAAACCTCTGCAGTGATGGTGAGGAATGAAGGAAAATGTGAGTAAAATTAAACCTCTGCAGTGATGGTGAGGAATGAAGGAAAATGTGAGTAAAATGAAACCTCTGCAGTGATGGTGAGGAATGAAGGAAAATGCGAGTAAAATGTAACCTCTGCAGTGATGGTGGGGAATGAAGGAAAATGTGAGTAAAATGAAACCTCTGCAGTGATGGTGAGGAATGAAGGAAAATGTGAATAAATGAAACCTCTGCAGTGATGGTGAGGAATGAAGGAAAATGTGAGTAAAATTAAACCTCTGCAGTGATGGTGAGGAATGAAGGAAAATGTGAGTAAAATGAAACCTCTGCAGTGATGGTGAGGAAACCTCTGCAGTGATGGTGAGGAATGAAGGAAAATGCGAGTAAAATGTAACCTCTGCAGTGATGGTGGGGAATGAAGGAAAATGTGAGTAAAATGAATCCTCTGCAGTGATGGTGAGGAATGAAGGAAAATGCGAGTAAATTGGAACCTCTGCAGTGATGGTGAGGAATGAAGGAAAATATGAGTAAAATGAAACCTCTGCAGTGATGGTGGGGAATGAAGGAAAATGTGAGTAAAATGAAACCTCTGCAGTGATGGTGAGGAATGAAGGAAAATGCGAGTAAAATGTAACCTCTGCAGTGATGGTGGGGAATGAAGGAAAATGCGAGTAAAATGAATCCTCTGCAGTGATGGTGAGGAATGAAGGAAAATGCGAGTAAAATGTAACCTCTGCAGTGATGGTGGGGAATGAAGGAAAATGCGAGTAAAATGAATCCTCTGCAGTGATGGTGAGGAATGAAGGAAAATGCGAGTAAAATGAAACCTCTGCAGTGATGGTGAGGAATGAAGGAAAATGTGAGTAAAATGAAACCTCTGCAGTGATGGTGAGGAATGAAGGAAAATGCGAGTAAAATGAAACCTCTGCAGTGATGGTGAGGAATGAAGGAAAATGTGAGTAAAATGAAACCTCTGCAGTGATGGTGAGGAATGAAGGAAAATGCGAGTAAAATGTAACCTCTGCAGTGATGATGAGGAATGAAGGAAAATGTGAGTAAAATGAAACATCTGCAGTGATGGTGGGGAATGAAGGAAATTGTGAGTAAAATAAAACCTCTGCAGTGATGGTGAGGGATGAAGGCTCATGAAAAGCATACTAAGATAGAGTAGGTGAATCTGTACAATATTCACGATAGCTGCTGGTAGGAAGTTAGATTAGCAAGGTGATGATTAGTGAGTGAGTGAATTGAGAAGTGGAAGAAAGAAGTGGGAATTTTCACTCATGTTCTTTGTGTGTACAGATCAAAACCTTGATTAAAGATTTTGTGGGTGTTGGGTATCTTGTGCTTCATTTAGCTGCAGTCCTGACTAATGTCAAACAATTTCATTTCCATTTTCTTTCAGGTCCAAATTTTAATTAAAATTATGACCCCTGGAGGCTTGCAACACAACTTCTGCAACTTGCTTCTTATTCCACTGCTTCACAGGTCATTGCATACAATATTGAATGCAGAGATTTGTCCTGAAAAGCACGGTCTTATTCTTCTTTAACAGAGTCCTCAGAGTGGCCAGAGATGACTCTGCAGAAGTGTTACCAGTGTCAGATTGACGTACTATTTGTCCACTTAATGATACCACAGTGTTTACTAACTGCAATATCTAATACTTCCACTCTATATACACTTTCAGTAGGTGGTAAGAAACAAGTGCAAAAAAAATGAACTGTTGAGAGGCACTGGGTTCAGTAACTTGAACGTCAAACAGATGGTTTGAGGTCAAAGTATTTTAAACACTGTGTGAGAGATGACAGCTTTACCACCATGCAGACTGAGGTTAAGCGCCATGTAGCATAACACCATTTGTGTCTCTATGGTAACAATGTACAGTGTAACAGTACACAAATTATGAAATTAACAAAGCACATAGTCCTTAAGGGATGGATCTGGTTAAATTGTATAAGGCTGAATCCAGCATTCCCTTCATTATTCTTAAGGCAAGGCATTTAATAAACATACAGTGCATAATCGCTAAATGCAACATAAACATAAAATGAGGCTCTGATGGCCCTTATTTACGGAGAGAAGATAAACACTGGGTGGAGTCATGGGCAAGTTAGAAAAGGTTAACAAGGTCTTGGGCAAGTAGAGAATGTATAGTTAATTACAGGGAGGCAAGACCACTATGTATTCTAGCATTCAGTGTGTTAACATATACAAGTATTGTAATTTATAAACATATCCAAGACTCCTTGCAGTTGCACCCTTCAATCTGGCAGGTTATTGCACACATTGGCACTGCATGCCTAACATTTTAATCCTTCAGGTACGTTTATTCCAAACAGTGGTATACAGTATTGCTGATTTTTTTCCATATTGTATCTTTATTTATCACTACATTTTTGTATATTTCTTTATTGTTTTTCTTTTGTTTCTTTTCATTTATGTTCCTGTTTTATACAGTGACAGATACAGCTGTGGCTGTGGTGTTGCAACAGTCACCACATCATTCCCCTGCTGGGTTTCCAGCTACTTCTCTGCAGGATGAAAAAGGTTAGCCAGCAGGAGGTCACCTGGAGGATTCCAAGGTGGCTACAGTAAAACAGTTCAATCATAGAACATGGATTTCTTGGAACAGGTGCACTTTTCACCAGACTGTCCCTATACATTAATTCACCATTTTGGAATATTGAGCATTCAATGTGAATTTCTGGTTCTCCCAACCCATTTTCTATGCTCAGATAAGTACTACAGTACACTCTGAAACTGGCAATAGATGTAAAAATAGCAGAAAACTAAATATATATGATAGAGTAATAGCTAGTATACCCTAGAGCCTTAGCTAAGGTAGCTGTCCTGGGCACAAGCTTTTAGGGGTGCAGTCGGCAGTGCTGATAGTGTGGAAGTGCTGTACCATCAGTGTACTTCCAGCATTCATTCAGTATTGGCATGACAGCATTCATTTATTTAAACAGCTGCCAGGTCTGTTTGTGTCAATGTCTAAGAGGTTTAAATGGTATAGAAATTAAGTATTGTAGTATAGCTAAAGGATGGAGGATTTTTTTTGTTTGATTTTTTTTTTTTTTGGGGGGGATTTTAGGAGGGTGACAGCTATTGTTCTGACACTCCCTACTTCACTTGGAGTCAAGGTATAATGTTGCTGCGCCTAGGCAGTACTGATTTCATTTGGGAATCACTACAATTATAAATATCAGAAGCATTACAACCATTTTTGTTTACATACACATACATATGTAGGCACACACACACACACACACACACACACACACACACACACATTAATATTCACAACACGGATTACCCTTATTGCTATGTTGACTGCATCATGCTTTAGATTGTTTTATTATCTCCCCCTATTTATTCTGATTTTTACTGTTTCATTTCCTGTAAAAGAAATCTGCTGTAAAACGTTAATTGCATGATTGTTTCCTGTTATGTCGTCTTCATTTTCTATGTAGCTGAAGCTGCTGAAAAAAATCAATATCCCTCATTTGCCATTTTACTTAACCACTTTTTACAAACTTTTTTAATAAACATTTTGTGGGGGGGGGGTGCTCTTTTTTGTCTACTACAGATGATAATCAGGGAACTTTAATTCCTGTCCTTGATTGCCAGGTCTACCTACCCCTCTTGGCCTCCACTGGACTTGCCTCAGTAAGGGTCTGGGCTGGTGAGGAGATCATGTCCCAGGTCCCTGTCATACTGCTGCTGGGAGTTTTTTTTCCGATCCACCCACTTACCACAGTAACTCCCCATGAGTGGGGTATGTAATGGGCAGCCCACTTCTTGCCAGCAGTT